>NC_042995.1:22408769-22708769 GCF_901001165.1 Salmo trutta
CTCAGACTGGCCAATAAAAAGAAAAGATGGGCAAAAGAACACAGAGGAAGTCTGCCTAGAAGGCCAGCATCCCGGAGTCGCCTCTTCACTGTTGAGTTGAGACTGGTGTTTTGCGGGTACTATTTAATGAAGCTGCCAGTTGAGGACTTGTGAGGCGTCTGTTTCTCAAACTAGATTATTTACAAACTACATCATATACCTTTTTTTCACCTTTATTTAACCAGGTAGGCCAGTTGAGAACAAGTTCTCATTTACAACTGCGACCTGGCCAAGATAAAGCAAAGCAAACCATTAATTTCTACTTGGCACAAAATAATCTGAAACATAAATAAAAAAGTAAATGAAAGTTGGTTTTGTGTTAGTATCTTAAAATGAGCCAAAGAAAATAAATAATAATAATAATGAGTACAGTATGTAAGAAATCTATAGTTTTTTCCTTCTGCAAGCACACTAATAAGTATGTAAGAATCTAGTGTCTTGTCTTCAGCAAGCACACTAAAAAGATTACCTAAGTGTGCTAGAGTGGCCTTGTTTTCAGCAAGCACATTAATGTCAAAGGCACGCCCTTCTGGTCTGCTAAATGTGACTATAAAGGCAACTTCCTTTTGCTTTCAGGAAGCACCTTCAGGTCAAAGGCACTCCGTTCTGGTCTGCTCAATTTGACTATAACGGCAACTTCCCTTCCAGACTGTAGGCAACTGGAACCTGGTAACCATTGAATATAGTATAGTTAAGTAAATTCCAAACGATTCTCTAGACGAATAGCATAACTTCTTAAAAACGCGGGTATAGTAGGCCTAGCATACATAACGGTATCAAGCAAATTATACATTTAGCGTTTTAGTGACAGATGTACAAACATTGCTTGCGCAACCTCTTGGACTGTGCTATGGATGTTTGACGCACACTTCAATTCTCACGAACGTTTTGATTGTCCAACTGCGTCTTCTTTTAATAACAAGTAAGTGAATAACCATGTTGTTTTGAGTTTTAAAAAATGTAAATGGTTAAGCATACTTTTTTTTGTCCAGTTAGCAGATAATGGACCCTAACAGATATTGATGTAGTTGGTGCTGTATATTTAAGCAATAAGGGAGGAGGTGGTGTGGCATATGGCCAATATACTGTACTATGACTAAGTACTGTTCTTATGCACGATGCTGTAATGGACACGATGGGAGACGAGAGCTGGTTTCAAGCGCAGGGCGCAGCAGGTGTTTATTGTAAAGGGCCACAGGAGGAGGCAGGTAACTGGGTCCAGGGGCAGGCAGAAGGTCATACACAGGGGCTCCGAAAAGGCAACAGTACAGGCAGGGAAAAGGCTAGTAACATCATCTGGGAGATCAGGCAATAGGTAGATAACAGGAAATCCGATAGGCTAAAGTACAGGCAGGGAATAGCAAAAGGTGTCGTTAGTGAGGCAGGCTAAAACTATCATACACGGGAGGAGTAAATTACCGGGGAAAACCAGGGCCCCGAATAGAAGTGTCACATAACAAACGATACCTCACAATGATGGGGTGCAAAGAACTGAACTAAATAGTGTGTGATAGTGGCATACAGGTGTGTGAACAGGTGATTGGGATCTGGAGAGTGGGCTGCGTTCAGGGGATCTACGTGTTTGAGAGTAAATTGGAAGCAGACGTTACAGATGCAACGCCGAGTGCCTGAATACATCCCGTAGCCATGGTAGATATTGGGCATATACCACGAACTCCCGAGGTGCCGTATTGCTATCATAAACTGGTTACTAACGTAATTAGAACAGTAAACATACATGTTTTGTGATACCTGTGGTATAATGTCTGATAGAGACTACCACAGTTTTTTTTTTACATTTCCTTGTTACTCCTGGTATATTTGCATGGTATAATTGAATGCCTATAGTTTATTTTACATGTTTTATTTGAGCTGCTTTTGAAACCAAAAGTTGAAATTAAAACAGTATTAATATTGTTGAATTCGATTTTCATATTAGCAAGCTGAAGCTAGGACTGATGGTCTGGTTAGCAAAAAGCAAGTCTGTTTACTTGGTTACCACTACTGTAGCTATCAAACTTGCTAGTTACTTGTGTGTTTAACACAGAAATGGTCTCGCTATTCATGTTGAATAAATTAGTCTGTCAATTTGAACTAAGCAAGCTGCTAAATCGTTCAGTTTACATCTTGCCTACATCTTGTCTAGGCTACTGTAATCTGAAATGAGGTGTAAGCTTATCAGGGGCTATAGGCTAACTGCCTTTATCTAAGCAAACCATGGCAAAATTCAATTACAATCATAAACTCAGATTTTAATTTGTAGTCTATGCCTATTGAAATGACAAGTCGATCTCCCAAATGGGCCATTTATAACGGTTTGTAGTCTTAACATCTGGCACATAATAACAGCACAATTGCCAGAAAATAGCCTAATACCCTGACTACACCCTCGCATCGCGTGCGCGAGCGTTGCAAAATAAATGTAGAAATCTATGTTATTCAATTATTGCATCCACACTGCTCGCGTGTGCCAACGAGCGTCTGCGCTTCCAATCGCTAAAATAGAAGTCAGTTCTATTTGTGACGCAGATCAAGCTGCATGTCCTGCCTCTCCCATCTCCCCATTGGTTTATAGAAGCAGATACCCACATGCCATCTCCTCATTGGTTATACTCACGTGGGTGACTGAAAGACGAACGAGGTCAGTGGCGGTAATGCACCTAATTTATGAAAGTTGCCAATCGCAATATAAAGTCTAGAGAAGAAAATAGCCTGGAAGGAGGAGCGATGACTAGAAATGATTCGGTTGACCGTTTTATGTTTGGATTAATTGTTGGAGTAGAGGACCATGTGCATTTCAGGTAAAATAACAACTCAATGTTTATATCCCAGGACAAATTAGCTAGCAACAGCAAGCTAGCTAAATAGGACAAATTAGCTAGCAAGTGCAAGCTAGCTAGCTAAATTGCCATAAATGTTTAATGCTTTACGACCTGTCCCCAAATTAATGTAATTGGTTCAGAGTATGTTTTGATATTTTAACCCGCGTGTCGTGATCGTGTTTGGTGTGGGGGGACAAAATACATTTATGCACGATGGCACACGCGCACAGCCGGTTTGGGTTCCGTGTAACAGTTTTTTTAAATGTTTGTCTAAGTGTTTATTGCTCAGAGATTGAGGTCCTCTGTTCAACTTTCATCACTCAAACTCTGTCATGGGTGTCGTATGAATTGGACCAAAACGCAGCGGGAATGTGAATACTCATCTTCTTTAATGAAGAAAAACATAAACACTTAAAATAACAAACATCGACAAGAAATAGTCCTGTCAGGTGCAACAAACACTAAACAGGAAACAACTACCCACAAAATCCCATAGAAAAAACACCCCTCTTAAATAGGACCTTCAATTAGAAGCAACTAGGAGCAGCTGCTTCCAATTGAAGGTCAACCCAACAAACACCACATAGAAATAGACATACTAGAACTAACATAGAAATAGACTAACAAGAACATAACCCAACAAACCCCGAAACACTCTAAACAAACACCCCTCTTAAATCAGAACATAGCCCAACAAACCCTGAAACACTCTAAACAAACACACCCCTGCCACGTCCTGACCAAACTACAATAACAAATAACCCCTTATACTGGTCAGGACGTGACAAACTCTCCTGTTTATCATCCGGGATGCTGGCCTCTAGGCAGAGTTCTTCTGTTCAGTGTCTGTGTTCTTTTGCCCATCTTAATCTTTTATTTTATTGGCCAGTCTGAGATATGGCTTTTTCTTTGCAACTCTGCCTAGAAGGCCAGCATCCTAGAGTCGCCTCTTCACTGTTGGCGTTGAGACTGGTGTTTTGCGGGCACTTTTTAATGAAGCTGCCAGTTGAGGACTTGTGAGGCATCTGTTTCTCAAACTAGACTTGACTAATGAACTTGTCCTGTTTCTCAAACTAGACTAATGAACTTGTCCTCTTGCTCAGTTGTGCACCGGGGCCTCCCACTCCTCCCACAGCCAGTTTGCGCTGTTCTGTGAAGGAAGTAGTACACAGCGTTATACAAGATCTTCAGTTTCTTGGCAATTTCTCGCATGGAATAGCCTTAATTTCTCAGAACAAGAATAGACTGACGAGTTTCAGAAGAAAGTGCTTTGTTTGAGCCTGTAATCGAACCCACAAATGCTGATGCTCCAGATACTCAACTAGTCTAAAGAAGGCCAGTTTTATTGCTTCTTTAATCAGAACAACAGTTTTCAGCTGTGCTAACATAATTGCAAAATGGATTTCTAATGATCAATTAGCCTTTTAAAATGATAAACTTGGATTAGCTAACACAATGTGTCATTGGAACACAAGAGAGATGGTTGCTGATAATGGGCCTCTGTACGCCTATGTAGATATTCCATAAAAAATCTGCAGTTTCCAGCTACAATAGTCATTAACAATGTCTACACTGTATTTATGATCAATTTGATGGTATTTTAATGGACAAAAAAATGTGCTTTTCTTTCTAAAACAAGGTACATTTCTAAGTGACCCCACACTTTTGAACGGTAGTGTAAGGTCCCACAGTTGACAGTGCATGTTAGAGCAAAAACCAAGCCATGAGGTCGAAGGAATTGTCTGTAGACCTCCGAGGACAGGATTGTGTCGAGGTACAGATCTGGGGAAGGGTAGCAAAAAATGTCTACAGCATTAAAGGTCCCCAAGAACACAGTGGCCTCCATCATTCTTAAATTGATGAAGTTTGGAACCACCAAGACTCTTCCTGGAGCTGGCCGCCTGGCCAAACTGAGCAATCGGGGAGAAGAGCCTTGGTCAGGGAGGTGAGCAAGAACCCAATGGTCACTCTGACAGAGCTCCAGAGTTCCTCTGTGGAGATGGGAGAACCTATCAGAAGGACAACCATCTCTGCAGCACTCCACCAATCAGGCCATTATGGTAGTGTCCAGACGGAAGTCACTCCTCAATAAAAGAAACATGACAGCCCGCTTAGAATATGACAAAAGGCACCTAAAGTCTCTCAGACCATGAGAAACAAGATTCTCTGGTCTGATGAAACCAAGATTGAACTCTTTGGCCTGAATGCCAAGCGTCACGTCTGGAGGAAACCTGGCACCATCCCTACGGTGAAGCATGTTGATGGCAACATCATGCTGTGTTTTTTTTTTTCAGCGGCAGGGACTGGGAGACTATTCAGGATCGAGGCAAAGATGAACAGAGCAAAGTACAGAGAGATCCTTGATGAAAACCTGCTCCAGAGCACTCAGGACCTCACTGTGGTGTTGGTTCACCTTCCAACAGGACAACGACCCTAAGCAGACAGCCAAGACAATGCAGACATATTATTTAACTTATAATTCACTGTATCACAATTCTAGTGGGTCAGAAATGTACATACACTAAGTTGACCATGCCTTTAAAGAGCTTGGAAAATTCTAGAAAATTATGTCATGGCTTTAGAAGCTTCTGATAGGCTAATTGCCATAATTTGAGTCAATTGGAGGAGTACCTGTGGATGTATTTCAAGGCCTACCTTCAAACTCTGTTTGCTTGACATCATGGGAAAATCAAAAGAAATCAGCCAAAACCTCAGAAAAAAATGTGTAGACCTCCACAAGTCTGGTTCATCCTTGGGAGCAATTTCCAAACACCTGAAGGTACCACGTTCATCTGTACAAACAATAGTTTGCAAGTATAAACACCATGGGACCACGCAGTCGTCATACCGCTCAGGAAGGAGACGCGTTCTGTTTCCTAGAGATGAACGTACTTTGGTGCGAAAAGTGTAAATCAATCCCAGAACAACAGCAAACGACCTTGTGAAGATGCTGGAGGAAACAGGTACAAAAGTATCTATATCCACAGTAAAACAAGTCCTATAGCGACATAACGTAAAAGGCCGCTCAGCAAGGAAGAAGCCACTGCTCCAAAACCGCCATAAAAAGCCAGACTATGGTTTGCAAATGCACATGCGGACAAAGATTGTACTTTTTGGAGAAATGCCCTTTGGTCTGATGAAACAAAAATAGAACTGTTTGGCCATAATGACCATCGTGTTTGGAGGAAAAAGGGGGAGGCTTACAAGCCGAAGAGCACCATCCCAACCGTGAAGCACGGGGGTGGCAACATCATGTTGTGGGGGTGCTTTGCTGCAGGAGGGACTGGTGTACTTCACAAAATAGATGGCATCATGAGGGAGGAAAATGATGTCGATACATTGAAGCAACATCTCAAGACATCAGTCAGGCAGTTAAAGCTTGGTCACAAATGGGTCTTCCAAATGGACAATAACCCCAAGCATACTTCCAAAGTCGTGACAAAATGGCTTAAGGACAACAAAGTCAAGGTATTGGAGTGGCCATCACAAAGCCCTGACCTCAATCCCATAGAACATTTGTGGGCAGAACTGAAAAAGCATGTGTGAGCAAGGAGGCCTACAAACCTGACTCAGTTACACCAGCTCTGTCAGGAGGAATGGGACAAAAATTCACCCAATTTATTGTGGGAAGCTTGTGGAAGACTACCCGAAACGTTTGACCCAAGTTAAACAATTTAAAGGCAATGCTACCAAATACTAATTGAGTGTATGTAAACTTCTGACCCACTGAGAATGTGATGAGACATAAAAGCTGAACTAAATCATTCTCTCTACTATTATTCTGACATTTCATATTCTTAAAATAATGTGGTGATCCTAACTGACCTGTCACAGGCGTCGTAGTGAACAGACCAAGGCGCAGCATTGAGTGCTCATCTTTTATTTTCAATGAAAAAAGCACTTCACAAAGAAAAACAAACGACAGCCAAACAGGTCTGTCAGGTATACTCACACACTTAACAGAAAGCAACCACCCACAAAACCCAAAGGAAAACAGGCTGCCTAAATATGGCTTCCAATCAGAGACAACGAAAGACACCTGCCTCTGATTGGAAACCATACTCGGCCAAACATGGAAAACGAAACAGAAATAGAAAACTAGAACAAATTCCCCTAGAACCGGAAAAAAACCCCACCCAAAACAACCCCCTTGCCATGCCCTGACCATTCTACTATGGCAAATGACCCTTTTCACTGGTCAGGACGTGACAGATCTAAGACAAGGAATTTTTACTCTGATTAAATGTCAGGAATTGTGAAAAACTGAGTTTAAATGCGTTTGGCTAAGGTGTATGTAAACTTCCCACTTCAACTGTATCATACTCTTTGTTCTTAATTTGGGTCGTTGGAGGACAGTTAATTCCTCATGTGGTTCTCGAGCTGAACCCCTGAGGTAGAGCTTTGGGACATAACACAAATCATGTCACATAGAACACACACACACACACACACACACAAAGGTGATGCTGTATCTGTCAGAAAGCAGACTAGGAGCAGGACCTCAGCAGAACCCCGACTGGGAAAGAAGGTCACCACCTGGGCCAAATTATTGTCACTGACGATTAGTATATTCTCTGTGTAGCAGTGACATTGGTTGTGATGACAGTGGGTCAAACCAAATGCTAGCCAAAAGCAAGGGCATGGGACAGGGAATAGGCATTTTGCCATCATAGCCGGTGGTAGTTGTGAAATATACTAAACAAAAATATAAACGCAATATGCTACAATTTTAAAGATTTTACTGAATTCCAGTTCATATAAGAAATCAGTCAATTGAAATAAATTCCTTAGGCTCTAATTTAGGGATTTCACATGACTGGGCAGGTGTGCAGTCATGGGTGGCACTGTGAGGGCATAGGCACACCCTCTTGGCAGCCAGGCCCACCCTCTGGGGTGGTTAGTTAACGTTCCACTCCTTGCCACTCCTAGCATTTGCCAAAGACAGGCGTGGCAAGGAGTGGAATGTGATAGCTGAACAGAGACTGCAACCAGGATAGACAACTGCACAAAACGCAGTTTTAACCAATCAGCATCCAGGATTAGACACACTCGTTGTATAATACAAATGAGAAGAAACCAAATTGCTCGAGCTCATAGGATTAATTGTTATCAATTTATTAAATCATGCATTATATTTTGTTGTTTTATAAGGAATCAAGACAGACTTGTAGAAATAACTAGGCCTAGATGACATCTAGACACCAATTCCCCAAAAACAAACACTCCCACATCTTTAGAGAATGGTCCCTTAAGAGTCTCATTAAGTTATTACCTATCATTTTCAAAGGAATGTTCCTGTGATGTGCAAAGACTGTTTCCAATAGACCATTCTCTTAATGTCAAACAGAACTTACCCAGAACATGCAAAATAGGTTCTCAGGAAGTTTTTGATAAATAACAGAATGTTCCCAAAACTAGCAGAAAACTGGACACTCAAACATCAGGGGAACGTTATGGGTAACGTTACATAATGTCTCCCTAGAATTGTTAGCTGGGTTGTTAAGCATGCATAGGGCAGGGGTAATCAAATACTGTTTGAGAAGCTTAAGTCACACACATTTCCTAGCTGCCCAAGGGCCTGTATATTGTCCACATATACAGTTGAAGTCAGAAGTTTACATACACTTAGTTGGAGTCATTAAAACTCGTTTTCCAACAACTCCACAAATTTCTTGTTAACAAACTATAGTTTTGGCAAGCTGGTTAGGACATCTACTTTGTGCAAGACACAAGTAATTTGTCCAACTATTGTTTACAGACAGATTATTTCAGTTATAACTCACTGTATCACAATTCCAGTGGGTCAGAAGTTTACATACACTAAGTTGACTGTGCCTTTAAAGCTTGGAAAATTCCAAAAATGATGTCATGGCTTTAGAAGCTTCTGATAGGCTAATTGACATAATTTGAGTCAATTGGAGGTGTACCTGTGGATGTATTTCAAGGCCAACCTTCAAACTCAGTGCCTCTTTGCTTGACATCATGGGAAAATCAAAAGAAATCAGCCAAGACTTCAGAAAAACAATTGTAGACCTCCACAAGTTCATCCTTGGGAGCAATTTCCAAACACCTGAAGGTACCACGTTTATCTGTACAAACAATAGTATGCAAGTATAAACACCATGGGACCATGCAGCCGTCATACCGCTCAGCAAGGAGACGCATTCTGTCCCCTAGAGATGAATGTACTTTGGTGCGAAAAGTGCAAATCAATCCCAGAACAACAGCAAAGGACCTTGTGAAGATGCAGGAGGAAACAGGTACAAAAGTATCTATATCCACAGTAAAACGAGACCTATATCGACATAACCTGAAAGGCCGCTCAGCAAGGGAGAAGCCACTGCTCCAAAACCGCCATAAAAAAGCCAGACTACGGTTTGCAACTGCACATGGGGACAAAGATCGTACTTTTTGTAGAAATGTCCTCTGGTCTGATGAAACAAAAATAGAACTGTTTGGCCATAATGACCATCATTATGTTTGGAGGAAAAAGGGGGAGGCTTGCAAGCCGAAGAACACCATCCCAACTGTGAAGCAAGGGGGTGGCAGCATCATGTTGTGGGGTTGCTTTGCTGCAGGAGGGACTGGTACACTTCACAAAATAGATGGCATCATGAGGGAGGAAAAATATGTGGATATATTGAAGCAACATCTCAAGACATCAGTCAGGAAGTTAAAGCTTGGTCACAAATGGGTCTTCCAAATGGACAATGACCCCAAGCATACTTCCAAAGTTGTGACAAAATGGCTTAAGGACAACAAAGTCAAGGTATTGGAGTGGCCATCACAAAGCCCTGACCTCAATCCCATAGATAATTTGTGGGCAGAACTGAAAAAGTGTGTGTGAGCAAGGAGGCCTACGAACCTGACTCAGTTACACCAGCTCTGTCAGGAGGAATGGGACAAAATTCACCCAACTTATTGTGGGAAGATTGTGGAAGGCTACCCAAAACGTTTGACCCAAGTTAAACAATTTAAAGGCAATGCTACCAAATACTAATTGAGTGTATGTAAACTTCTGACCCACTGAGAATGTGATGAAAGAAAGAAAAGCTGAACTAAATCATTCTCTATTCTATTATTCTGACATTTCACATTCTTAAAATAAAGTTGTGAACCTAACTGACTTAAGACAGGGTATTTTTTACTTGGATTAAATGTTAAGAATTGTGAAAAACTGAGTTTAAATGTATTTGGCTAAGGTGTACGTCAACTTCCGACTTCAACTGTAGGTGTATTATTCTGTGCTTGAGAAAGCCTCTGAGGTATCCACTCCTTGTCATAGGCACAACAATATATAACATACATACTTTTGGTATGAGACAATAAACTGTGCCACTTGTAGCCTATTTTAGGCCTACTTCATATACCAGTTCCAATTCTGTCTCCTTGTGGCTAAAAAGTGGTGTGCTTGCAATTATTTTTCAGAACCATGAGGAACCTCTTCAGAATCCAAAGCCGCAGTAGATGGTCCCTTGTCATTGGGACTGCGTTGTTGATTGGCGTCCTCAGACTATTGCGCATGAACCACACAGACGGGCACTGGAACACTTCTCCCTCTGCCACGCAGTCACAGTCCACTGTGGATGTTATCAAGTGCTCCCTGAATGACACCGTGAACAACATTTCATCCTCTATTCCACCTACCCACCGTAACTTCCTCATGTACAAACACTGCAGGACATTCTCCCGCCTGCTGTCTCCTACACCCTGTGAGAATGACCTCTTTCTCCTGCTGGTCGTTAAGTCCACAGCCATCCAGGTTGATCGCAGGTCTGCACTTCGGAACACATGGGGGAAGAAGGGATATGTTCAGGGTAAAAATGTGAAACTATTGTTCCTAGTAGGTAAGTCTTCAGACACAATACAGGGTTACCCGCTGCAGCAGGTACTGGAGTGGGAGAGCAGACAGTTTGGGGACATCCTGCAGTGGGATTTTGATGACAGTTTTTTCAACCTGACCCTAAAGGAGATCCACTTCCTCAAATGGTTCAGCCTGGAGTGCCGCTGGGCACACTATGTGTTCAAAGGGGACGATGATGTTTTTGTTCACACCAGCAATCTGGTGGAATATGTTAAGGACAACAAGCCCTCTGAGCAACTGTATGCTGGGAACATCATGTCTGGCTATCCAGTCCGGGACAAAGAAAGTAAATATTTCATACCAGTGGAGATGTACCCCAACAAGCCATATCCTCTATACGCTGGGGGTGGGGGCTACCTGATGTCAAATCAGACTGTGCTGAGTCTGAAAGTGGCAGCGTCCAGCATTGACCTGTTCCCCATTGATGATGTCTTTGTGGGCTTGTGCCTACAGAAGATGAACATCACGCTGACACACCACTCTGGCTTCAAGACCTTTGGGCTCAAACAGGGGGTGACACACTTCAACCCCTGCATTTACAGGGAGCTCATGGTGGTGCACAAACTGAATCCCACAGAGATGTGGACAATGTGGTCTCTACAGCAGGACCCAAAGCTGAAATGCTTTAAATCAAGGACATGAGACATCTGGCATTGTGTGTATATCATGCTGTTTATCTGTCTCACTGCTGTAAATTGAGAATTCCTTTACATTTACATTTTAGTCATTTAGCAGACACTCTTATCCAGAGCGACTTACAGTAGTGAATACATACATTTCATTTTCATTTCATGCATTATTATTTTTTATATATATTTTTTTTTACTGGCCCCCCGTGGGAATCAAACCCACAACCCTGGCGTTGCACACACCATGCTCTACCAACTGAGCCACAGGGAAGGATAAATTATCCTTATGAATGGTCTAAAATAGCATACTTTCCTTTACCCATACTTATATTTGAAAGTATTCTGACATTTGGCTTCCCTTATCCTGTATGTTCAGATCTGCACAGACAGTGTAAGATCCATTTAAGAATACTGAGATGCATATAGTGCCATTTGACACTTCTGATGAGGACGTTTGTAGAATGTTTCTAGGATTCTGTAAGGTTGGAAAGGAGATATTGATGGGAAACTTTAAAAACTGGTATAGTGGGTTACAGAGGTATTGATGGGAAACATTAAAGCAGGACTGAACTCGAGAACTGACTTCTCTCGCTGAAAACGGCATATGTGACATCGATATTAATCGATATTAATAGAAACCTTTATTCCAGTACCAAAATTGACTAAAAAGTGCAAGTAGGTTAATTTTGGCCATAAAGACAATATCTTCCAAAATAGAGGCGTAGGCTATGTAATAGAATAATTGTGGTACATTAATACATATATTTCAATAGCTTCCAAAATATTTTTAGAATGGTGGAGGAGTGCCAAGATCAGAATATATGAGCGGAGTGAGCGGCCAAAATCCCAGTCATCACTCATCACCACTCCAGCGCTCCATGTCCTTTCCAACCTCTCCACTAAAAACCGCTGCTGGCTCACAGGAAAAAAAACTGCAGCTCCAAATTCGCTCCATTCATTAAAATCACAATTTAACCAACACCCATCTGTTTTTGTAACTACCTGGACCTAACATTTGGATGTATTGAAATGAAACCATATGATTTGAATGAAAATATTTTAAGAAACATTTCAAATAGGCTACATGTCGTATTAAACAGCATACAAACACTCCTAAATAGATCAGGTGCCAGACGGGTAGCCTAAGAAGGAACAAAAATGAATGATTTAGGCTATTTTATTTGCCTTTTATTTCAAGGCTATAGCCTACAAATAAATAAATTGTGAAGCATTTGCGAGTGCAACACTCTAGGCTGGCAGGAACATTAAGCGCCCAGCATTTAACCTCTCTAGGGGGTGTGGGACGCTACCGTTCCACCTGGCCAACATCCAGTGAAATTGCAGAGCGCCAAATTCAAAATCAGAAATACTCATTATAAAAATTCATGAAACATACAAGTGTTATATATCGGTTTAAAGATTAACTTCTTGTTAATCCAACCACGGTGTCAGATTTCAAAAAGACTTTATTGGCGAAAGCAAACCATGCGATTATCTGAGAACAGCGCCCAGCAGACAAATCATTACAAACAGTAACCAGCCAAGTAGACGAGTAACAAAAGTCAGAAAGGGCGATAAAATGAATCACTTACCTTTGATGATCTTCATATTGTTACACTCACAAAACTCCCAGTTACCCAATAAATGTTTGTTTTGTTCGATCAAGTCCCTCTTTATATCCAAAAACCTCCGTTTTGTTGGCGCGTTTTGCCTGTCACAACAGACAGACAAAAAATCCAAAAAGTACCATAAAAGTTCGTAGAAACATGTCAAACGATATTTATAATCAATCCTCAGCTTGTTTTTGTCACATACATTTTTTTTTTCTCTCAAAGCAGCACCCCCAAACATCTTCCCGCAGCTATGCCTTCAGGACACTGGCCAGTCTGGGCATGGGTGCAGAGTTGTTTTTTTTTTTTTTTTTCTATTGGCAGGCCCAAAGGTTTTTAGGCCAAATAACCATATCAAAACGGAAAACTCTGAAAGAGGTAATATGTCAGCCCTATTGGGCCAAAATCAATGATAGCCTGTTGTATAGATAAAAGAACAAAGATGAACAAAACGTTTAAGAGTTCTGATTTGTTGCTTATAATTACTTTGCTACAATGACACACTTAGCTAGCTACCCACCTCAATTCTTTCTGTTAGCATGTGCACATCCTGTAATTTGAAATGTGTTTAAATGGTTAATTTCACATGAGCTCCTGCACATGTTTTGAAACACATAATAATACAAAAAAGATTATGCATAAATGCCTTATTTTTAATTTATGTATTTTCTATTTTTGTTACAGATATTTGACATTCAAAAAGTTATCTACAGAAACTCATAAGCATCATACCCTCTGTTTCCAGTATTTTATATGGTCATTTAATGAGGCAAACTTTGAAAGGCAAAAAAAGAGAATGCTAGCAGACAGAGCATGTAAGTCAGAGCACAAACAGGCCATGCCACGATGATGAAGGGAAAATTGATGCAAGTAAGCATCAGTGATTAAATGTAGAACTGTTTCCATTGCCGCCTGACAAGAAAAGACACTTGGGGCTCTATGCAATGTTTCCACATTAGCAGAGACTACATTCCCGGTAAACGCTGCATAACCGGCTCAATCGTAAATTACCTTTACATTTCTGTGGCGCAATCAGCGACAAGATTTGGATTTAAATGAACCAGCACACCTCTGCTTCATTCAATGGTTAACTGAGTTTGCTGAGCTTCTAGTTAAAAAGCAAAAACAATTTGGGATTAAATTGCTTGGATGGACAGATGTAGTAATTCAATGTAACTGTTACATTCTTAAAATGATAGGGACATTTCGAGGTAGGAGGGAACACAGCAGCAGTGGGTGTCCCTTCTGCTGGCCACTGATCTCCTTCTTGCTGCTGTTCTCTTCCTAGAAGCCCATCAGGGACTTCACAGAAGCATCTTGCTTCAGCTCCTCAATAACCCTTTACACTCCTGGGTATTGGCCTATATGGATAGGGATACATTTAAATGTTTCTTACAGAAGAAATATGAAAATCATATGCATAACCATGGTAGCAATTGAATGGGAACAGTTTTGAGATAATGGGAAAATTATTACAACACACTTCAATTCAAATCAAAGTGTATTTGTCACATTTGCCAAATACAACAGTGAAATGCTTACTTACAAGCCCTTAACCAGCAATGCAGTTTTAAGATTATTAAAATATATGTATATATAATTAAGGAGCAACAATAAAATAACAATAGCGAGGCTATATACAGGGGGTTCCAGTTAGTCGAGGTAATTGAGGTAATATGTAAATGTAGGTGGAGGTAAAGTAACTATGCATGGATAATAAACAGAGTAGCAGCAGCGTAAAAAAAGGGGGGTGGGGGGGGACAATGCAAATAGTCTGGGTAGCCATTTGATTAACTGTTTAAGAGTCTTATGGCTTGAGGGTACAAGCTGTTAATAAGCCTTTTTGACCTAGACTTCGGTACCGCTTGCTGTCTGGTAGCAGAGAGAACAGTCTATGACTAGGGTGGCTGGAGTCCTTGGCAATTATTTGGGCCTTCCTCTGACACCGCCTGGTACAAGCATTTCGCTTCATCCGCAATAACATCTGCTAAACACGTGTATGTGACCAATGAATTGTATTTGATTTGAGGTCCTGGATGGCAGGAAGCTTGGTCCCAGTGATGTACTGGGCCGTATGCACTACCCTCTGCAGTGCCTTGCTGTCGGAGGCCGAGCAGTTGTCATACCAGGCGGTGATGCAACCAGTCAGGATGCTCTCAATGGTGCAGCTGTATAACTTTTTGAGGATCTGAGGACCCATGCCAAATCTTTTCAGTCTCGTGAGGGGGAATAGGCGATGTCTATTGGTGTGTTTGGACCATAATAGTTTGTTGGTGATGTAGATACCAAGGAACTTGAAGCTCTCAACCTGTTCCACTACAGCCCCGGCAATAAGAATGGGGGCGTGCTCAGTCCTCATTTTACTGTAGTCCACAATCATCTCCTTTGTCTTGATCACGTTGAGGGAAAGGTTGTTATCCTGGCACCACGCTGCCAGGTCTCTGACCTCCTCCCTATAGACTGTCTCATCGTTGTCTGTGATCAGGCCTACCACTGCTGTGTCATCGGCATACTTAATGATGGTGTTGGAGTCGTGCCTGGCCGTGCAGTCATAGGTGAACAGGGACTGAGCACGCACCCCTGAGGGGCCCCTGTGTTGAGGATCAGCGTGGCAGATGTGTTGTTACCTACCCTTACCTCCTGGGGGCGGCCCCTCAGGAAGTCCAGGATCCAGTTGCAGAGGGAGGTGTTTAGTCCCAGGGTCCTTAGCTTAGTGATGAGCTTTGAGGGCAACTGACACAAGACCGAATCCAAAATTACACTGTTGATATTATGTGCATTTTACATTTACTGTACTGTTCAGTTGCATTTGTTGATAACGAAATCTGAAATATTCTGGCTACATTCAGTAACATGATAAAACTATTCCTGGAAAATGTGGGGTAGGTGCAACATAAGACAAAACAATTACAAGGGTTTGAGTGAGAGGACTAACTGGGGTTTCCAAGTGACCACATGTCGCTCCAAGGCGTGCACAGTTCCTACGCAATTTCAACGCATTTTTATGACTCAAAGAAGTCTTCAACTATAAGGAACTAGAGCAAGCACACTTGTAATTGTTTAATTCGGAACATAATCCTGCATCCCAGCAATCATAAAATTACTATTGTTGTTTACGCAATCCAAAAACGGTCCATTTATATATAGCAATCTGGGTCAGCAGGGCATGATTTGAAAGCTTGTTCTATTGCCAACATGACTAGCTAAATGATCAAATAAGATCTTACAGTGTTAGGCTTTCTTAAGGCAATTCAGAAACCCATATCGTAATTTTGGTGTGCATAGAATGGAGTCATGAGTGCATTCAGGTGCGTGTGCCAGGGCATGACACATGTCATCTTGTAACTAACTGTACATCAAATATAGTTATCATAAACATTGACCCTGTATATGACATGAGATTTATGATTTAGAAATGTGAAGCGCACATTTGGACTCACAGGTGTTTGGCTTGCTTGTATGACATCAAATATGTATTTATTCTAATCCTCAACGTCTCATCTTTCAAAAGACATGGAGTCATCTTAATTTACAGCATTTCCCTCACTCAGACAACAACAAAAAAATACTAAAGTTGCCCAATACCAGGAGGGATGGGGGCAATTTCTTGTTGCGCTGTGCTGAAGTTCAGAACAACCGTCAGTCAAAACCCCTACAGCGCTGTGATGCGCAGAGCCTGAGCTCTGACATCATGTATTAGTGCCCAAATTTGTCATTTTCAACCCGTATATGGGTACGAGTGTAAAGCGCTACACACAAACAAATTATTATGAACACATAGCTAAATGATTACAAGAATACAAGAGGCAAATAGGTAGCCTCCACTCTGCTAGCTGCTAGTATTTGCATGTCAATTAACAGATATAATTAATCTCACTGTCTAGCTAGCAACTGGCAGTACACCAGCACTTTTGTTTGCTCAACAAATAAAACAGCAGAAAATGTACTTTCGTTTTGAATCATTATTCGTGGCCAAAGGTTTAAATTGAGAAATACATTCAAGGAATGAAAGTTGACACCTAAAATGTTCGATGGAGACATGTTGGCTGGGTGGATTTGGGAGAATTGGAATGGGTAGTTGGGGGTGGAGGTCCACTTCCTTTTGTGTTTCCTTTTCCTGTACATACTGAATTTTATTATTACTTCATCTGTAATAGGATAAAAATGATCAATTGTAGTTATGTACCTTTTTTAAATGTTTTGTGGCACAGGTACAACAAGAATATACTGTATATGTGTGAAATAATGAATGGAAAATATGATCTAAACGGAATATAACATTTTGATATTGTACCTGTAGCCCTCCAATGAACAAAAAAACACAAAATAAAGTCACAAAAAGAATGTCTGCCACTTAAATTTCTGAATATTGAATGTCTGAATACTTTTGAGAACAATGAGCAATAACTGGGTCACTACATGAGGAGTGCCTTTTCTGTACATTTTGGTATTTTAAGTAGAAATTGTGCACCAATATTTAATTTTAAAAGCCTGTTATATTAAACAAGTGTCGTTTAATGTAGACCACATGGAAAATTCAATACAGTGCATTCAGAAAGTATTCAGACCCCTTCCCTTTTTTCACATTTTGTTACGTTATTCTAAAATGTATTAATTCATTTTTCCCCCTCATCAATCTACACACAATACCCAATAATAACAAAACAAAAACGTTTTATTTTTTTATTTAGCAAATGTATTCGAAATAAAAACAGAAACACAAAATAAAAAACAGAAATAAGTGTTATGTTTGGGCAAATCCAACACATCACTGTGTACAACTTCACATTTTCAAGCATGGTGGTGGCTGAACCATGTTATGGGTATGCTTGTCATCGGCAAGGACTAGGGAGTTTTGTAGGATGAAAATAAGCATAATAAAGCTAAGCACAGGCAAAATAACTATGCACAAAGCCAAGCGTCAGCTGGAGTGGTGTAAAGCTCGCCGCCATTGGACTCTAGAAATGCATTCTCTGGAGTGATGAATCACGCTTCACCATCTGGCAGTCTGATGGAAAAGTCAGGGTTTGGAGGATGCCAGGAGAACGCTACCTGCCCCAATGTATAGTGTCAACTGTAAAGGTTGATGGAGGAGTAATAATGGTCTGGGACTACTTTTCATGGTCCGGGCTGGGCCCCTTAGTTCCAATGATGGGAAATATTAACGCTACAGCATATAATAACATTCTAGACGATTCTGTGCTTCCAAATTTGTGGCAACAGTTTGGGGAAGGCCCTTTCCTGTTTCATCATGACAATGCCCCTGTGCACAAAGCGAGGTCCATACAGAAATGGTTTGTCGAGATCGGTGTGGAAGAACTTGACTGGCCTCCGCAGATCCCTGACTTCAACCCCATCGAACACCTTTGGGATGAATTGGAATGTCGACTGCGAGCCAGACCTAATCGCCCAACATCAGTGCCCGACCTCATTAATGCTCTTGTGGCTCGCAGTCGATGTAGCAATATTACAACATCTAGTGGAAAGCCTTCCCAGAAGAGTGGATGCTGTTATTTCAGCAAAGGGGGGACCAACTCCATATTAATGCCCATGATTTTGGAATGAGATGTTCGATGCCATCTAGTGTATCTGATGGAGCCAGACCCTATTGAGGAGAAGTGAGTATACCGTTAGTGTGTGTGCATGAGAAGTGAAGCCCATCACAAAAGCCCAGATTCTTTTCTTCCCAGCCACACCTTCCACTCGTCATCAGTGGAATCTCCCTCTTTTGCATTTTCCCAATGTGGTTAATAAGATGGCTTTGATAGTCATCTGTGTGTACAGTATGTATCCATTTATTTTTCTTGATAGATTTACTTAGAAGGAATGCAAACTTGCTTTCTTTACGCCATGCTTGTGTACCCGTACCCCTCCTAGTCCACGAGGTACTGAAGGCCCCTCGCCCGACACCTCGAATCCAGTATGGATTGAACGGAGTACGCCGGGGCCCCCTCGATGTCCAAAGGGGGCGGAGGAACGTCCCGCACCTCAGACTCCTGGAGCGGGCCAGCCACCACCGGCCTGAGGAGAGACACATGGAATGAGGTGTTAATACGGTAATCGGGGGGAAGCTGTAACCGGTAACTAACCTCGTTCAGTTTCCTCAGGACTTTAAATGGCTCCACAAACCGCGGCCCCAGCTTCCGGCAGGGCAGGCGGAGGGGCAGGTTTCGGGTCGAGAGCCAGACCCAGTCCCCCAGCGCGAACACCGGGGCCTCACTGCGGTGACGGTCTGCGCTGGCCTTCCGGCGCAGCACGGCCCGCTGGAGGTGAACATGGGTGGTGTCCCAGGTCTCCTCCGCGCGCCTGAATCAGTCGTCCACCGCAGAAACCTCGGTCTGACTCTGATGCCAAGGCGCCAGAACCAGCTGGTACCCCAGTACGCACTGGAAGGGCGAGAGATTAGTGGAGGAGTGGCGAAGCGAGTTCTGAGACATCTCGGCCCAGGGCACGAATGCCGCCCACTCCCCCGGCCAGTCCTGACAATAAAACGTAGAAACCTACCCACATCCTGGTTCACTCTCTCCACCTGCCCATTACTCTTGGGGTGAAAACCCGAGTTAAGGCTGATCGAGACCCCCAGACGTTCCATGAACGCCCTCCAGACCCTTGAAGTGAACTGGGGACCCCGATCAGACACTATATCCTCAGGCACCCTGTAGTGCCGGAAGACGTGTGTAAACAAGGCCTCTGCAGCCTGTAGGGAGACCGGGCAGAGGAAGGAGATGGCAGGACTTGGAAAAACGGTCCACAACGACCAGGATCGTGGTGTTACCCTGTGAGGGAGGAAGATCGGTGAGGAAATCGACCGACAGATGCCACCAAGGCCGTTATTGAACGGGTAAGGGGTGTAACTTACCTCTGGGCAGGTGCCTAGGAGCCTTACACTGGGCGCACACCGAGCAGGAGGAAACATAAACCCTCACGTCCTTTGCCAAGGTGGGCCACCAGTACTTCCCACTCAGACAGCGCACCGTCCGACCGATGCCTGGATGACCAGAGGGTGACGATGATTTTCATACTCCTCACAGAGTGGCTCAACAATATGCAATGCTCTAAGCGATGGACATTCGAAACTAGTCCGAGAGAACAGAGAGTATATGAGCGCAGTTGTGGAGTCATTGCGTTGCACTGTATACCAGGTACTTTCACAGAGAGGAGACATAGAAAACGTCATGGCTGTCAACCAGGGAAACTTCCTTGAACTTTTACAGGTCATAGGCAAATTCTACAAACAGTTGCACAGAAAATCTCAGATAATACTAGAAATGCTAAGTACACGCATCATGATATACAGAATGAAATACTGGGTTAAACCCTCGACTCAGAACCCTTGTCTGCCATGTCCATACACGCAGAAAGAACCAAGGCCCTGGATGTCCAGAAGATTATAGACCCGTTTGCACTGAACCACAACAACAGCCGCATCGTCCTTGTATAAAACAACACTTGGTGAGTAACTGAAAGGCCTTTTATTTATTGACAGAGTGCGCCTGTCCGGTGGTGGGAACATGATTAAATCGCGCTGATCTGGATGGAACAAGAAGACGCAGCATATTGTCAGCCTACAATGATTTTTGCAATAGAAATATTATCACTAAGTTTGTGATGATAGCCAGTTCGTTTTACAAGTGTGTGCACAGTTAACAGGCATAGGTTAAATGCATTGCACTTCTCGTTGTGGCTGCACTTTGGATATTATTAATTTCATTTCTGACGTTGTTTTGTCATTGCCTTGTGGTCACTTGTATTAGGCTTATAGCTATTTTGTTGAATATTCTTTGGTCAAATTCAATTAAAAACTACATTTACATCGAATGTGCTGTGTGCCATATCTGCTTTTATTGAAAAAGCGAGAACTTCCTTTTAACTCTGAAGTCATGAAAATCGACTATTTTCTTAGCACCCGCACGTATCGGTCAAGCCCTCCCTTAGCCCCGGGAGAGAAATAATCATTGCGCCGTGCCTGGACACACTCCAATCAGTTTCTGAGACAATTGCCCAGACTTTGTAGAGTTTAATAATGTGTAAACCATCTTTATCAAATGATCCATCAAAGGGACCAACTCTGAACCTACGTATGTCTACTGTATGTATGGGTTGTTTACATTGCATCTCATTATATTCCCAGTATTACTTTATTAAATCTCTAGTAATCTATTATACACACATACAATACATCAGATTTTCATACTCCTCACAGAATCCATATAGAATGTTAGAAATTCTTAGGTACTCACATCCACCAATCCATGCTCACAAACATTCTCCCAGCGGGGGAAAAAACGGAACTTACCCAGACACTACCCAGCACTGTCATGGAATTCTAAATGGCTCTCTATCCTCCCAGAAACCACGGAAAATTCCAGCATCCCAGAAACTATAGACTTGCTGCTAACATCCCGCTCTCAATACCACCCCGAGATATTCTATGATGCGCAGTGATGGACAGAACCCCAAGATAACATTATATCAATACTTATTATCCAAATTTCAATCATCTTATTATGCAAATGTCTATATATTATTTCACTTAACGCTTTTTTTTACGAGAAAAATCGCATAAAAATTTATTTTAAACAGCGTTTGACATGCTTCGAAGTACGGTAATGGAATATTTAGAAAAAAAAATCAATTTTTAACACCTGCAGGAATATTTTCTTACTTCTATCGGTGGATTTGGTTTATAGCTTTCACATATGTACCTAACTATTTTAAACCATTGCATATTATTAACTTCTCTACTAATTGTTATTTCTCTCAGGCTCACACAGAACCTTAATGATCACCCACACAGGATTGATGAAATGCTCACACAGAACATTACTAAATAACCATCCACCCAGGAATGGTCAGATGTCCACACAGAACATCGTTGAATGGTTACCCACACAGAGTCAACCTACCACGCCCACACAGAATGCTTTTACAAAGATTACCCACATAGGATTTCAAACCCTGTCTATATGAACAGGGAAACCCATAACATTCTCAAAATATTACCCAAATATAAAAATGTCATTATTATTATTAGTTTCCTGCACTCTAGTTCCTCGTTCAATACCTTAACCTCACCAGTCCTACTGTGATCAAGCCAGTACCACGGATCTGGACTTTTGGTAGCCCGCAACTGGCTAAGTAACAATCATGTCCAAGGATACCTCACTTAAGAACACTCTTATCAACTCAACTCAGTTGCCCCAGCTGTGGCCCTCTTAAGGAAGACCTTGCTCTGAGCGTACACTCAACAGGAGCTTTTATGTTTTTCTTATCTTTATTTTTTCTTAATTTATCATCACTTATTGACAGATTGTCCACTCTGATATCAATGTTCAATTAATGTCTATTTAGTACTATCAATTCCGTGCACTTTCAAGTTCAATTATTGTAAGAAACCAGTCCCACCCTTAATCCATTTCTGTTAGAAATGATGTATCCATTCAGCTGATGTTCCCAGCCAGGTGGGGATCCGATCTGCTCCGAATAGTGGAGTATGGCTTTCCCCAGCTGCATCTAATGTAACTCCCCGTGCACAGTTAACCTGAATTTCACTGGGAACAATGAGGAAAAATGAAGTTCATTCATCGTCGCCAAAATTGTCATGAAATTATTCTAATCAAAATGAAATTACATTTCTTAAAAACAAGTTAACTTTATTATGTAATTACTGAAATAATGGAGCTTGTCAACCACCCTCCCGTATGTGATTCGTTGAGAGCCCAACCAGCAGGACTAAGCCACAACATTTTACAGCACAGTCCATCCTCCTGGATGTTCATGACAAATCACAGATGAGAGAATTTATACAAAGGTACATTTTGCTCTCATGCAACAGACATCAAGATTTACATGGTGCCAAATATCTGTCTCTAGTTCATTTACTGCTTGCTTGTACAAAAATACTAATGTATCCTAGAATACTAAATCCTTTCTTTAAAGAAACTGGAGATTGGTTCTCCCTGTTACCGACAGACAAACACTAATCATGGAATGGAATGCTGTTTTATCACCAAACCATCGTAAATCTACTGTCAATGTTAAATCTCCCAGAGGCCCACTTTCAGTCCACACACACAGATGAGAGTGTTCTAAAACCCCCTATTTCGGTGCAATAACAGTATTATAACATAATCTTGTAATTTCTGTTCTCACAAGTGACACCTCTAGCACTGAGATGCAGTGCCTTAGACCACTGCGCCACTCGGGAGCCCCTTTTCACTGTCAATTAGGTTAGTATGGTGAAATCCCTTAGTGGTTTCTTTCCTCTCCGGCAACTGAGCTAGGAAGGACGCCTGTATCTTTGTAGTGACTGGGTGTATTGATACACCATCCAAAGTGTAATTAATGACTTCACCATGCTTAAATATATTCAATGTATTTGTTTTACCCATCTACCAATAGGTGCCCTTTGTGAAGCATTGGAAAACTTCCCTGGTCTTTGTGCTTGAATCTGTTTTTGAAATTCACTGCTCGACTGAGAGACCATACAGATAATTGTACAGTTGAAATCAGAAGTTTACATACACCTTAGCCAAATATATTTCAACTGAGTTTTTCACAATTCCAGACATTTAATCCAAGTAAAAATTCCCTGTTTGAGGTCAGTTAGGATCACCACTTTACTTTAAGAATGTGAAATGTCAGAATTTACATTTACGTCATTTAGCAGACGCTCTTATCCAGAGCGACTTACAAATTGGTGCATTCACCTTATGATATCCAGTGGAACAACCACTTTACAATAGTACAACTATATATTTTTGGGGGTGGGGGGGGGGGGGTTAGAAGGATTACTTTATCCTATCCCAGGTATTCCTTAAAGAGGTGGGGTTTCAGGTGTCTCCGGAAGGTGGTGATTGACTCTGCTGTCCTGGCGTCGTGAGGGAGCTTGTTCCACCATTGGGGTGCCAGAGCAGCGAACAGTTTTGACTGTTGAGAGTGATTTATTTCAGCTTTTATTTCTTTCATCACATTTCCAGTGGGTCAGAAGTTTACATACACTCAATTAGTATTTGATAGCATTGGCTTTAAATTGTTTAACTTGGGTCAAATGTTTTGGGTAGCCTTCCACAATCTTCCCACAATAAGTTGGGGGAATTTTGTCCCATTCCTCCTGACAGAGCTGGTGTAACTGAGTCAGGTTTTTAGGCCTCCTTGCTCGCACACGGTTTTTCAGTTCTGCCCACACATTTTCTATGGGATTGAGGTAAGGGCTTTGTGATGGCCACTCCAATACCTTGACTTTGTTGTCCTTAAGCCATTTTGCCACAACTTTGGAAGTATGCTTGGGATCATTGTCCATTTGGAAGACCCATTTGCGACCAAGCTTTAACTTCCTGACTGATGTCTTGAGATCAGAAATAATCTGTCTGTAAACAATTGTTGGAAAAATTACTTCTGTCATGCACAAAGTAGATGTCCTAACCGACTTGCCAATAGTATAGTTCATTTGTTAACAATACATTTGTGGAGTGGTTGAAAAACGAGTTTTCATGACTCCAACCTAAGTGTATGTAAACTTCCGATTTCAACTGCATGTGTGGGGTACAGAGATGAGGTAGTCATTAAAAAATCATGTTAAACACTATTATTGCACACAGAGTGAGTCCATGCAACTTAATCCAGGACCAGATCAATCTGGCTGTTTTTGAGGCAGTACATCAGAAAACAATTGGATAGGATGTCTCAAAAGTTAGAGCCAAATGTGTAGGTAGGAAACAGAAACTGAAACAGAACCCGCTAACAGCAGATAGAGGTTACTCACGTGATTCTATGAACTAATCGGCACATTCAATGGATTGACAATTTAGGGGGGGGGGGTACGTTTATTACTGAACATGTATCTAACTTGAAAGTCTTCTTGTCTGAACTGGAGAGGTGGATCCATAGACCAGTCACTCTTCATGAACACACAGCTGGGTACAGGTGATTCTGGTCTCTCCTGCTGAAGCCTGATTAAAACAACATATTTAGCTAGAAGTCTTATGTATTGTGGTTATTTAGTTAATCCCGAATTGAGACATTGAAATTAGAAATTGATGTGATTTGCTTTGAATTCATTGCAAATGGCAGTCCACTTTTGTTACAGGCATAAGCTTGGATATTTTTTATTCACTGCAATAACGCATCACCGGGTGCAAACTACCTGCCCTCCAGGTGCCCTCCAGGACACCTACACCACCCGATGTCACAGGAAGGCCAAAAAGATCATCAAGGACAACAACCACCCGAGCCACTGCCTGTTCACCCCGCTATCATCCAGAAGGCGAGGTCAGTACAGGTGCATCAAAGCTGGAACCGAGAGACTGAAAAACAGCTTATTTCTCAAGGCCATCAGACTGTTAAACAGTCTGATGGCCTTGACAGCCACTTTAATAATGGAAAAATTTATGCAATCAATTTATCACTAGCCACTTTATATATATATAATGTTTACTTACCCTACATTACTCATCTCATATGTATATACTGTGCTCTATACCATCTACTGCATCTTGCCATCTTGATGTAATGTATCACTAGCCACTTTAAACAATGCCACTTTATATAATGTTTTCATACCCTACATTAGTCATCTCATATGTATATACTGTACTCTATACCATCTACTGCATCTTGCCTATGCCATTCGGCCATCACTCATTTATATATTTTCATGTACATATTCGTATTCATTCCTGTACACTTGTGTGTATAAGGTAGTTGTTGTGTAATTGTTAGGTTATATTACTTGTTAGATATTACTGCATGGTCGGAACTAGAAGCACAAGCATTTCGCTACACATGCATTAACACCTGCTAACCATGTGTATGTGACAAATAAATTTGATGTGATGTATTATTTTATCTTCTGCATTGTTTGATTTTATTCTTTGCTCCAATCCATGCTCATACAGTACATGCAGTGCTTGAATATTGAGATCCATCCCATGTTTCTGAAGCAACCTCAGGTCATAACCACCTGTACATAGGCTAGTTAAGGATCAATGGAGAAGATTGGAGGTAGAAGCAACATATCCCTGCTGTTTCCTTAGGTGAGGAGCAGTTACCATAGAAAAAGCATGCAGGTTTTGTTTTTTAGGTGTTATTTCTTAAATTACTAGGCCAGAAAAATGTTTGTGTTATTACATACAACCTGGAAGAACTTTTGGATATCAGAGCGGCGGTAACTCACCAGAATTACCAGCATTACGACCAGGAATACGACTTTCCCGAATCGGATCCTTTGTTCGTACCCCCAAGGGCAATTGAACTGATTCCAGAGGCTGACCCAAAGAATTGACGGCATAGAAGAGGTACTCGGAGTGCACTTCTAGTCCGACTCAGGAGGCGAGCACACCACCCACCGCTTCCGCTCTCTCTCCCGCAGATTGGGAGAGGGATGGAGTTGAACAGTTTTATAACGGTCATAAATACCTTGCAGAAACTCTGCCTTTGGGTTCTGCAGGATTGAGGGGAAATAACCCTTTTGTAACAAATACTTTTTTCCCACCAATACTCCATCATCCAAAAGTGGAGAAAGAAACAATATTTCTAATATAAATAATGTTGGAAATGGTGGGGGGGGGGGGGGGGGGTCTTAAAGAACAATCATGTCGAATTCGTTACTAATTTGTGATGTAACCAAACTGGGAATACCTGTTCACATTTTCAAACAGTCCATTTATATTTTCCAACATTTGGGTGAGGTTTTTGTCTCGCCTGAGTAGCCTCGTTTCACTGCCAAAAATAAAATTAAACCATCTAGTGTTCAGCGAAATAACAACACAATGTCAAATACAGGTAGCCTAGTCAAATAATGAACATCCAATCACATTAACCGTTACTCTCTCGCGGGAATTCCACTAACGGTCCGTATGTTGCCAAACATAACTGCAGCTCATTCTGTTTGCTCGAAAATGGATAAATGCTTAAAAAAAAGTAAGGCCCGTGTCCATAGAGACACATACCAGCTCTCCTGGAAGTACTGCTACTACCAGCAGTACTATAACCTGCACCTGTCGACGACACAAGTTGTTCTGCTTCCACGAGCACACCCAATATTAGCATCAGTAATTCTACATTTGTTGTTAGCCCAGCTAGCATGGACACTGACAGTTGTGAATCTGATGCAGCTGAAGAGCTACTGCCCCCTTACCCGGGAAAGCACCTAACAGCAGACAGGGATGTTGGACCATCGAAGAGGCACAAATATGATGAGACCTACCCTAATCAGAAACTGTGGAGTGCGAACCACTGCATTAAACCATGGCAAGGTGACTGGGAATCTGGCAGAATACAAACAGTGTAGTTTTTCACTCCATAAGGCAATCAAACAGGCAAAACGTCAGTATAGAGACAAAGTGGAGTCCCAATTCAACGGCTCAGACACAAGACCTATGTGGCAGGGTCTACAGACGACCACGAACTACAAAAGGAAAACCAGCCACGTTGCAGACACTGACATCTTGCTTCCGGACAAGCTAAACACCTTCATTGCCCGCTTTGAGGATAACACAGTGCCACCAATCCGGCCCACTACCAAGGACTGTGGGCTCTCCTTCTCCATAGCTGACGTGAGTAAGTCATTTAAGCTTGTTAACCCTCACAAGGCTGCCGGCCCAGACGGCATCCCTAGCCGCGTCCTCATTTATGTGCAGACCAGCTGGCTGGTGTATTTACGGACATATTCAATTTCTCCTTATCCCAATCTGCTGTCCCAACATGCTTCAAGATGTCCACCATTGTTCCTGTATGTAAGAAAGCAAAGGTAACTGAACCAAATTACTATTGCCCAGTAGCTCTCTCGTCTGTCATCATGAAGTGCTATGAGAGACCAGTCAAGATCATATTACCTCTACCTTACCTGACACCCTAGACCCACTTCAATTTGCTTACCGCACCAATAGATCCACAGATGATGCAATCGCCATCGTACTGCACACTACCCTATCCCATCTGGACAAGAGGAATACCTATGTAAGAATGCTCTTAATTGACTATAGCTTAGTATTCAACACAATAATACCCTCCAAGCTCATCATTAAGCTCAAGGCCCTGGGTCTGAACCCCGCCTTATGCAACTGGGTCCTGGACTACCTGACGGGCCCCCCCAGGTGATGAAGGTAGGAAACAGCACCTCCACTACGCTGATCCTCAACACTGGGGCCCCACAAGGGTGTGTGCTCAGCCCCCTCCTGTATTCCCTGTTCACCCATGACTGCGTGACCACGCACATCTCCAACTCAATCATCAAGTTTGCAGACGACACAACAGTAATAGGCTTGATTACCAACAATGACAAGACAGCCTACAGGGAGGAGGTGAGGGCTCTGGGAGGAGATGATTGTGGACTTCAGGAAACAGCAGAAGGAGCACCCCCCTATCCACATCGACGGGACCACAGTGGAGAAGGTGGAAAGCTTCAAGTTCCTCGGCGTATGTAACCGATGTGAAATGGCTAGTTAGTTAGCGGTGGTTCGCGCTAATAGCGTTTCAATCAGTGACGTCACTCGCTCTGAGACTTGAAGTAGGGTTTCCCCTTGCGTTGCAAGGGCCGCGGCTTTTGTTGCGCGATGGGTAACAATGTTTCGTGGGTGTCAGTTGTTGATGTGTGCAAGGGTCCCTTGTTCGAGCCCAGGTTGGGGCGAAGAGAGGGACGGAACCTACACTGTTACACGTACACATCACTGACAAACTGAAATGGTCCACCCACACAGACAGTGTGTTGAAGAAGGTGCAATAGCGCCTCTTCAACCTCAGGAGGCTGAAGAAATTTGGCATGGCACCTTACACTCTCACAAACTTTTACAGGTGCACAATTGAGAGCAACCTGTCGGGCTGAAACACCGCCTGGTACGGAAACTGCACCGCCCGCAACCGCAGGGCTCTCCAGAGGGTGGTGCGGTCTGCCAAACTCATCACCGGGGGAAAACTACCTGCCCTCCAGGACACCAGCAGCACCCGATGTCACAGGAAGGCCAAAAATATCATCAAGGACAACAACCACGTGAGCCGCTGCCTGTTCACCCAGCTATCATCCAGAAAGCGAGGTCAGTACAGGTTCATCAAAGCTTTGGACTGAAAAACTGAAAATCAGCTTCTATCTCAAGGCCATCAGACTGTTAAATAGCCCTCACTAGCACATTAGAGGCTGCTACCTATATATATGGACTTGAAATGACTGGCCACTTTAATGAATGGAACACTAGTCACTTTAATAATGTGTACATATTTTGCATTACTCATCCCATATGTATATACTGTATTCTATTCCATTCTACTGTATCTTAGTCTATGCCGCTCTGACATTGCTCATCCATATATTTATATATTCTTAATTCCATTCCTTTACTTAGATTTGTGTGTATTGTGTGTATTGTTGTGAAATTCTTAGATATTACTTGTTAGATATTACTGCACTGTTGGAAATAGAAACACAAGCATTTCGTTTCACCCGCAAAAACATCTGCTAAACACGTGTTTGTGATCAATAAAATTGGATTGATTTGATTTGAGATAGGGATACTTGATTCTGTTCTGTCTGAAGATGTCACTATTGTACAGACTACTGAGGGGCTACATATATTCAATAAAAAGTATCTGATACAACCTGACGTACAACATGGGGGCGAGGCTTCAAGTGGAACATAACAAATGAAGAGCTCCATTCGTCTGTCAGCCCACTCTTTCCATAAGAGAGAGTAGGCATATTATATTGTTTCATGTATTGTCGTCATTGAGATGGGAGACATATTGCATATAGGCCTACGGAAGCCGAGGAGAGACGAAATATTTTGTCACCACCCGCGGGAATGGCGACTGAAGAATGTCAGACAGGCGTGAGTGGTGGACATAGAGTGATAGAAAGTGCTTATGTCCTACATATGCCAACTTAACATTTTTCTGCAAGGTATTTCAAAACTATTCATTTCCTTTGCGTAAATCATCCTGGAGTCTCCAAAGGATTCCTGAAGAAGGCACGCAGAAAAGAAGCAAGTTTTTAAACCATGGCCTGAAATGATGAGCTAATCAGCCTATACAGTTGAACTCAAATGCATTACGTTAAGTTTTTTCCAACAAAACGATACTTTTTTAACATTTTCTTTCTTAGATTATTTAATGTGGTATTTTCTGTAATTAAGTTATTAGTTGCTATAATGTCCCATCAACTGCCGTAGGCTATTTTGTGTTACGAAATGGACATTCTATAAAATGTTATTGCTTTAGTTTAGCCTATTTAATTGCTTTGATATCGTTAGGAGGCAGTGGCATTTTGACAAATTATTCTAATCATCCTTGACCGCAGCAGTGGGGCAATGCGTGAGTATAAAGTCGTGGTCCTCGGCAGCGGAGGTGTTGGCAAGTCTGCTCTCACCGTGCAATTTGTGACCGGGACCTTCATAGAGAAGTATGACCCGACAATTGAAGATTTTTATCGAAAGGAGATCGAGGTGGATTCCTCCCCGTCGGTGCTGGAGATTCTGGACACTGCTGGGACAGAGCAGTTTGCTTCTATGAGAGACCTTTACATCAAGAACGGCCAGGGCTTCATAATAGTCTACAGTCTGGTCAACCAACAGAGTTTCCAAGACATCAAGCCAATGAGAGATCAGATCATCAGAGTTAAAAGGTGATTTCTGTGTTCGATATTAATTCCCTGACTGTGTCACTACATTGAAAGTTAATTTGGAACACGATCAGAGTCATGGCCAATGGCCCTATTGAAATCAATGAATATAGGCTATATTCTAGAAAATTCTAATGGTCTAGTAATTACTCTAGTTTATTCCACTACTAATTGCAAATGAGTGTGTGTGTGTGTGTGTGTGTGTGTGCGTGCACGTGTGTGTGATTTGATTCCTTTGGATCGATAATACTTGAGCAGGGCTGGGCTCACATCTGCTTAGTTTTATCTTGGACATGTGGAACCAAACAAGCTTCCTGTTCTTTGAGGAGATATTATCTGATTCATCCAGGTCATGTGTTAGTCATGAAAGTCTAGCTGTTCTTCACCTGTACTCTATTGCCCAGAAGTCCTGTGGTTTGATGTTGGACTTCTAGCTAGATGGAGGACCCATACGAAACCTGAACAGGTCAGAGCATAGGCCATCATTCCGATTGTCCCACATACAGTTCCTTCAGTATTCACACCATTTGACTTTTTCCACATTTTGTTGTGTTACAAAGTGTGATTCAAATTGATTTAATTGTCATTTTTGTCAATTATCTACACAAAGTACGCAGCAATGTCAAAGTGGAAGAATTTGTTTTTATAAAAAAAATGTATTAATGAAAAACACATATCTTGATTAGATAAGTATTCACCCCCCTGAGTCAATACATGTTAGAATCACCTTTGGTACAGCGGTGAGTCTTTTTGGGTAAGTCTCTAAGAGCTTTGCACACCTGGATTGTACAATATTTGCTCATTATTCCTTTTAACATTCTTCAAGCTCTGTGAAGTTGGTGTTTGATCATTGCTAGACAGTCATTTTCAAGTCTTGCCATAGGTTTTCATGCAGTTTTAAGACAAAACTGTAACTACATTCAATTTAGATTTAGATTTGGCGTTATGTTTTAGGTTGTTGTCCTGCTGGAAGGTGAATTCAACTCCCAGTATCTGTTGGAAAGCAGACTGAACCAGGTTTTCCTCTAGGATTTTGCCTATGACAAGCATACCCATACCATGATGCAGCCACCACCATGCTCGAAAATATTACATTTACATTTAAGTCATTTAGCAGACGCTCTTATCCAGAGCGACTTACAAATTGGTGCATTCACCTTATGATATCCAGTGGAACAACCACTTTACAATAGTGCATCTAAATCTTTTAAGGGGGGGGGGGTTAGAAGGATTACTTTATCCTATCCCAGGTATTCCTTAAAGAGGTGGGGTTTCAGGTGTCTATATGAAGAGTGTTAGTCAGTGATGTGTTCGGATTTGCCCCAAACTTAATGCTTTTATTAAGGACAAAAGGTACATTTCTTTGCCACATTTTTTACTTTAGTGCCTGGTTGCAAACAGGATGCATGTTTTTGAAAATGTTTATTCTGTACAGGCTTCCTTCTTTTCACTCTGTCATCTAGGTGTAACGTCCGTCGTTAGAGTGAGACCAAGGCGCAGCGTGGTTTGGGTTCATCATATTTTAATATAAACGGTGAACCAGCAAAAACAATAAACAAGATGCAACACAACGAACAAACAGTTTCGCAGGCTACTAATAGCAATGCAAAATCAACTTCCCACAAAAGACAGGTGGAAAAAGGGCTACCTAAGTATGGCTCTCAATCAGCGACAACGATGTACAGCTGTCCCTGATTGAGAGCCATACCAGGCCAAAACAAAGAAATACAACACATAGATAGGGAACATAGCATGAACATAGAACTAGAAAATATAGAACATACATCAAAACCCTGAAACACACAAAACAAACACCCCCTGCCACGCCCTGACCAAACTACAATAACAAATAACCCCTTTTACTGGTCAGGACGTGACACTAGGTTAGTATTATGGAGAAACTACAAGGATGCTGTTCCATTCTCAGTTTTCTACTACCACAGCCATTAAGCTCTGTAACCATTTTAAAATCATCATTGGCCTCATGGTAAAATCCCTGTGTGGTTTCCTTCCCTGTATCTTTGTAGTGACTGGGTGTTTTAATACACCATCCAAAGCCTAATTAATAACTTCACCATGCTCAAAGGGATATTCAGTGTCTGTATTTATTCCTTTTTTAACCCATCTACCAGTCGGTGTCCTTCTTTGCGATAATAATGTATTATCTTTACATCTGAACTTATTTGGTCTTGTCATAACAAAGGGGTTAAATACTTATTGACTCAAGACATTTTAGCTTTTAATTTTTGATTAATTTGTAAAAAATTCTAAAAACTAAATTTCACCTTGACATTATGGGATATTGTCTGTGTAGAACAGTGACACAAAATCTAAATTTAAAATTCAGCCTGTAACACAACAAAATGTGGAAAAAGTCAAAGGGTGTGAATACTTTCTGAAGGCGCTGTAGGTCATCTCCATGCCAATGTAGACCTGGTCCAGAATAGCAGTTTCCCTCCTCCCTGGCAACTCATTTAGGAGGTACTGTATCTTTGTAACCAGAGATGTTAGACACGATGGTTTAGAGAAAAGCCCAGGAAAAACTCCAGGTCCTAGATATTGGCAATAACCTGTCCTGCTCAGATTACATGATCAAGAAAAATGAAAGTCCCCTACTCGAAGTTTCACTCTGTTAGTTGGAACAAGTGAGACGATGAAGTGGCAAAGGCAAATCAGATGCCTGATTCACACTATAGGGCCAAAGCGAACCATACTTTACTGGCCATCCCAGTACAGCTCGGGTTGGTTTTGCTTGGTTTAGCTTCTGTTTTCCAGCCTGTCATTACTAAGATGCATAGTACTCCTCCGTGGTAAAATGTCCCCTGGATACAGATCTAGGATCAGCTTCCCCTCCCACAGGCCTAATCTTAACCATTAGTGTGGAAAATGCTAAACTGAACCAAGATCAGCATCTAGGGGAAACGTCACTCTACTCCCATTAGCTAACTCCAGAAAGTGGCTTTACAGTACTTTTACTGCCTCACAAAACCCATTATTGCTGAGCCAGCGAGCAGAAGTGCACTATATCCTCACTCACCACAACTCGGGATTGTGTGTGATTTGGAAGCCAAGGAAACATCAGGCCTCCATTAGTGAGAAGGCACATAACCTAACGCCACGTTTGACTCCTAGCAGCGGAATCCTCGGAACTAGGGGGGATCCAAGAGTGAGGTAATTTGGGCTCTGTGTGTGTATGTATGTGTATGTATGTGTGTGTGTGTGTGTGTGTGTACCTTCAACTCTTGCTACAGCACCCAACCAAATAACCAAATAAATTACTGTATCGTGTATATTGTTTCGGAAATCCAACCTGGGTGTGCTCCAACTTGATCTTGACGATTTCCTCGCATGAATGTGAAGGATAATGAGTCGATCGACCTAGAGGCTGTGTTTTCAAAGCACTTCAGATGGGTTTCACGCTGCACTGATGCTGTGTTTAATAGCAAGAGAGGAACAACATCACGGGCTGTTAAGTGTAGTCATTTGTGCAATGGGGTGTGGTCTCAAACTACACTTCTAAGGAGGGATGTGACTGAAGTTCTGACGTTTAACCCACGTCCTGGCTCAACGTGGTGGTGGTGGGGTTAATTAGCAAAATGTTTGGTACCCACAGGGTCCTGCATGGCTCAGTTGGTAGAGCACGGAGCTTGCAACACCAGGGTTGTGGGTTTGATTCCCATGGGGGACCAGTATGAAAATGTATGCACTCAATACTGTAAGTCTATCTGGATACATTTTTCTAAAAAGACAAAAATGGGTATTGGTCACCATGATTTAGAGAACATAAACATAGGCTATGAAATAGAATACAAACCAATACTTGTAGCTATGTTTTAGAAGTACTGGGACTCAATTTGAAAAGTATCACGAATAGCCTGTTTTTGACAATGTAGACCCATTTTTTTAGGCCTCATTCCCCGGTTTGCCATAGAGCTTTAAAGTTCCAGGAAGGAACATTATTTAGTTCAAGTTACTGTTATGGTTCATGTTGAATGCACTGATTTTTTGGTCAAAAACTATTTGTGGCCTTTTGTTGTGTTGTGTTTAGTTTTTATAAGTTCTAACCAGAATGACTCCCTACCCCGCATGTGAAGACACACACACGCACACGTACACAGCCCAGCAGCAGCAGCACAGTGTGGGAAGTCCGTCATCACAGCATCTCTTGGGACTCCACATCCATTTTGTTCTTATTTTCCCTAGCTCTCCCTCAGTACTCCAAAGGAACATCTATCTAAGTACTGTATGTTAGCTTAGCCACCATAAGGTTACAGGATTGGGAAAGCCACAATCTGGTATTTGTGTTTCATCCCAATTGCAGTTATTTTCTTCAAGAATCAATGGGGATATATCATTAAAGGTCCAATGCAATCATTTCTATCTCAATAATCTCTAACCATTTCTGGGTAAAAATGAAGTACCTTACTGGGATTGTTTTCAATTGAGATGATCAAAAATAAACAAAAATAGCTTCTTCGTAAAAAACAATTTAAGCAAGAATTTTGCTAGGACTGTCTGGGATAGGTCTGCGTGAGGGACCTAATTGGAGGAGCCTAATGGGAGGGATATGTAACCTTAAAACTAGCTGTTATTGGCAGAAAGGTTGAAAACCCAATCATTTGTTATTGATCTATTAACTTGATGTTGCCAGGCAAGCCAAAACTGCATCCATGCAAAACAAGCTGACATTACAGGCAGCCTTTTAAACAGCTCTTACACTAAAAAGGTATTATCATCATTGTTACAATTTCACAGAATTAGTCCAACATCATAGTGTGGAACTGTATATAAAACACAGAAAAAGCATGTATTTCACTGCACTGCCCCATTCATTTGAATGACCAAACATTTCTTGCAGATGTCTTGCCTGCAAAAAAAATTGCATGCAAATATACTAGATTGCACTTTTACTTAACGACAGATGAGTACAATGAAACAATGAAACAACAGCAGCTCAAGGCTTGGGGGGGCATCGTGCTGGAGAGGGCGCATGCTCTGAAGTCATTTGTGTAATTGCACTGTGCTTTAGGAAGCTGGTGTAGGTGTGGTGGTTAAGGGAGCAGGTAGCCATAGGGCTGATGCTCCTTCAGGCGAAACGAAGAATGGAAATGCCTTTCAAAAACACCGCGGTTTTCTTGTTGTGTCTTTGGTTAGACCAGGGAAAACAGTCTCAGACACAGCCTGCAGCCAGAAAGAGTCCTGATCAGTTAGTTGAAAGTGCTCTCTTAGTGCCACATTTGCTTGCAGATCAATCAGTTCCATCTGTAGAGATCCAGCATGTGCCTACTTGAAGGTCTGTGTTAACCTCCTTTGAAAACCCCCTGACATCTGTGATGAGGAATGGATTCTCAATTAGAAGAAGGAGCTGCTGTCATTTTACATTTTACATTTTAGTCATTTAGCAGACGCTCTTATCCAGAGCGACTTACAGTAGTGAATGCATACATTTCATTTTCATTTCATAATTTTTTTTTTTCTTCGTACTTGGCCCCCCGTGGGAATCGAACCCACAACCCTGGTGTTGCAAACACCATGCTCTACCAACTGAGCTACGGGGAAGGCTGTCCAAGGCTGAAACTGTCAAAGCGATTTCTGAAGTTTCCAATCAGCTTATCTATGAAGTCAGCATGAGGAGGAACATCTCTTTCACCCTGAATCTGTTCCTGCACTTTTGGGAAGTGTGCAAAGTCTCATTGAAGATCTTCCTTGAACACTTCCAGTTTCCTCTGGAAGGAGCGGACAGATGTCATCAAATCACTAACTGAATTGTTCTTGCCCTGTAGTTTCACGTTGAGCTCTTTAAGGTGTGATGTGATGTCTGCCAAAAAAGCAACAACATCCATTTTGCTCTCGTCTTGCAAAAAAAGTAAAAACTGTGTTGCCTTCTGACTCTTGAGCTGTACTAGGAAAGCTGTTATTTCCTTTCAAATGGACCAAAAGCGTTCCAACACCCTGCCTTTACTGAGCCATCTTACGTTGTTGTTCAGCAGTAGGTCATTTGCATTTGCCTCGACTTCTTTCAGGAATTCTCTCAGCAGGCGATGTTGATGAGATGAGGATGCCCTGAGGAAGTTGATGAGTTCCATCATTGTATTCATCACTTCAGCATCCTCTTCTGACAGATTGGCGCACAGGGCAGACTGATGAATGATGCGGTGGTAAGCTGTGAGATCAGGGTTGTCCTCTTTCAGTCGTGCCACAGCTCCTCTCTCTCTTCCTATCATGGCAGGGGCTCCGTCTGAGGTGATGGAGATCACTTGTTTTAGATCTATCCCCCTCTTTCTCAGCATCTCCTTTATGGCCACGTATATGTCCTTTCCTCTTGTATGCGTCTCGAGTGGTGTTACACCTAGCAGGTCTTCACAGAATTCCTTCTTCTCTGTGTGGTAAAATATAATATACACCAGAAGCTGGGCATTATCACTCACCTCAGTAGATTCATGCTAATGCTATGCGTGGTACACTCCGAATAGCTTCATCAAGCTGTGTTAATACATCCTGTTTTAGTATTTCACTCTTTCTTGCTGTTGTTGTACATGACATTGGGATTTGCGTGATCTTTTCACACAGCTCGTCTTTTTGTTTACCGTCAAGTCAAGTTTCAGCAACAGCATTCATGCACTCCATCACCACTCCCCCGTCAGTAAATGGCTTTTGGTGTTGACCCAAAATCCTCAACACAGCCTCCAGCTGTGCCTCATGTTCCCCCATGACTGTGTGGCCATGCACGCCTTCAACTCAATCCTCAAGTTTGCAGATGACACAACAGTAGTAGGCCTGATTACCAACAATGACGAGACAGTCTACAGGGAGGAGGTGAGGGCCCTGGCGGCACGGTGCCAGGAAAATAACCTCTCCCTCAACGTCAACAAAACGAAGGAGCTGATCGTAGACTTCAGGAGATAGCAGAGGGATCACGCCCCTATCCACATCAACGGGACCGCAGTGGAGAAGGTTAAAGGCTTCAAGTTCCTTGGAGTACAGATCACTGACAATTTGAAATTGTATCAGACTGTTAAATAGCCATCACTAGCCGTCTACCACCCGGTTACTCAACCCTGCACCTTAGAGGCTGCTGCGCTATGTACATAACATGGAATCACCGGTCACTTTAATAATGGAACACTAGTCACTTTAATAATGTTTACAACCTGCTTTACTCATTTCATATGTACAGTTGAAGTCGGAAGTTTACATACACCTTAGCCAAATACATTCAAACTCAGTTTTTCACAATTCCTGACATTTAATCCTAGTAAAAATTCCCTGTCTTAGGTCAGTGAGGATCACCACTTTAAGAATGTGAAATATCAGAATAATAGTAGAGAGAATGATTTATTTCAACTTTTATTTCTTTCATCACATTCCCAGTGGGTCAGAAGTTTGCATACACTCAATTAGTATTTGGTAGCATTGCCTTTAAATTGTTTAACTTGGGTCAAACGTTTCGGGTAGACTTTTACAAGCTTCCCACAATAAGTTAGGTGAATTTTGGCCCATTCCTCCTGACAGAGCTGGTGTAACTGAGTCAGGTTTATAGGCCTCCTTGCTCGTACACGCTTTTTCAGTTCTGCCCACACATTTTCTATAGGCTTGAGGTCAGGGCTTTGTGATGGCCACTTTGTTGTCCTTAAGCCATTTTGCCAGAACTTTGGAAGTATGCTTGGGGTCATTGTGCATTTGGAAGACCCATTTGCGACCAAGCTTTAACTTCCTGACTGATGTCTTGAGATGTTGCTTCAATATATCCACATCATCCACCCCCCTGCAGCAAAGTACCCACACAACATGATGCTGCCACCCCCGTGCTTCACGGTTGGGATGGTGTTCTTCGGCTTGCAAGCCTCCCCCTTTTTCCTCCAAACATAATGATGGTCATTATGGCCAAACAGTTCTATTTTTGTTTCATCAGACCAGAGGACATTTCTCCAAAAAGTACAATCTTTGTCCCCATGTGCAGTTGCAAACCGTAGTCTGGCTTTTTTATGGTGGTTTTGGAGCAGTGGCTTCTTGTTGAGTGGCCTTTCAGGTTATGTCGATATAGGACTTGTTTTACTGTGGATATAGATACTTTTGTACCTGTTTCCTCCAGCGTCGTCACAAGGTCATTTGCTGTTGTTCTGGGATTGATTTGCACTTTTCACACCAAAGTACGTCCATCTCTAGGAGACAGAACCTGTCTCTTTCCTGAGTGGTATGATGGCTGCGTGGTCCCATGGTGTTTATACTTGCGTACTATTGTTTGTACAGATGAACGTGGTACCTTCAGGCATTTGGAAATTTCTCCCAAGGATGAATCAGACCTGTGGAGGTCTACAATTTTTTTTTCTGAGGTCTTGGCTGATTTCTTTTGATTTTCCCATGATGTCAAGCAAAGAGTCACTGAGTTTGAAGGTAGGCCTTGAAATACATCCACAGGTACACCTCCAATAGGCTAATTGACATCATTTGAGTCAATCAGAAGCTTCTAAAGCCATGACGTAATTTTCTGGAATTTTCCAAGCTGTTTAAAGGCACAGTCAACTTAATGTATGTAAACTTCTGATCCACTGGAATTGTGATAAAGTGAATTATAAGTGACATAATCTGTCTGTAAACAATTGTTGGAAAAATTACTTGGGTCATGCACACAGTAGATGTCCTAACCGACTTGCCAAAACTATAGTTTGTTAACAAGAAATTTGTGGAGTGGTTGAAAAACAAGTTTTAATGACTCCAACTTAAGTGTATGTAAACTTCCGATTTCAACTGTATATACTGTATTCTACTGTATGTTGGTGTATGCCACTCCGACATCATCCTAATATTTATATATTTCTTAATTCCATTATTTTACTTTTAGATTAGTGCGTATTGTTGTGAATTGTTAGCTACTACTGCACTGTTGGAGCTAGGAACACAAGCGTTTCGCTACACCCGCAATGACATCTGCTCACTCTGTGTATCTGACCAATAACATCTGCTCACTCTGTGTATGTGACCAATAACATCTGCTCACTCTGTGTATGTGACCAATAACATCTGCTCACTCTGTGTATGTGACCGATAACATCTGCTCACTCTGTGTATGTGACCAATAACATCTGCTCACTCTGTGTATGTGACCAATAAAATTTGATTTGATAAAGAGTACATTTAAAGTAACTTTAGATAACATTCATTGGATAAATCCAAATGAAAGTAATTGAAATTTGAATGAAAGACCTGCATTTTTGCCGTGCTTAAATAATGTCCTTTTTCCGTACGTCCAAGCTTATTTTTCCATAACCATAAGTGAATGTGTTCTACAGTGAGGCTGTGTTATGATAGAATCCATTCATATGGATTCACTCCATATGCTGTCATCTAGCCTGGTCCCAGATCTGCTTGTGCTGTATTGCAAACTCCTATTGTCGTTGTTGTAACAGACCTTGACATATTCAGATACTCATTGATATAATTTGCTGTGTCAGAATGTGTGTCAAGTCATGTCAGGTCTTGATACAGAGGAATTTTGCGCTGTGATAGGATTTGACTACACAGCACAAACAGATCTGGAACCGGGCTAGTCATCTTCACATTCTCTATATAACCCTATTGTTTTCTCTCAGTAACATAGCCTGGTAGCCCTCTGGATGTGTCTATACAGCACAAACAGATCTGGAACCGGGCTAGTCATCTTCACATTCTCTATATAACCCTATTGTTTTCTCTCAGTAACATAGCCTGGTAGCCCTCTGGATGTGTCTATACAGCACAAACAGATCTGGAACCGGGCTAGTCATCTTCACATTCTCTATATAACCCTATTGTTTTCTCTCAGTAACATAGCCTGGTAGCCCTCTGGATGTGTCTATACAGCACAAACAGATCTGGAACCAGGCTAGTCATCTTCACATTCTCTATATAACCCTATTGTTTTCTCTCAGTAACATAGCCTGGTAGCCCTCTGGATGTGTCTATACAGCACAAACAGATCTGTAACCAGGCTAGTTGCCAGCGATCCACCGGACCTGTCGGATGTGTTTACCGTGCTAAGCACTGGTAAAGGGCAATGTGCTACGGTCATTTTATTGACTGCGTATCCTGGGGTGTGTGAACGGTCAGGCTGTAAATATAGAGTGATGGACAACAATATCTGCAATTGTTTGTTGCGGTTGACTAAATGTGGCTAGCTTAATCACAATAAAGCTTTGAATATATATGAATCTCATATAAGAGTCAAATAGATTTCGTATTGTTCTTTGGTACCTAATGAACACAACCCTGATAGCAGGCTCAGACACTGTCAATCCATGACCATTAGTCATTCCTTATTTCATTCAGAGCCAACTGTGTTTATCTGTTGGTGCTTGAGAATTGGCCTTCAGTATGGATACTGCCCTTTTTACAGAGCGGTGGTCAACCGGTCTCTGTGCTCACCAGAGCAAGCACCCCACTCAGAATCGCTGAGTCACTTTTTTCTTACATTTGAGTCATTTTAGACACTCTTATCCAGAGAAATTAGGGCTTTGCTCAAAGGAACATTGACAGATTGTTCACCTAGTCGGCTTGGGTACTCAAACCAGCAACATTTTCAGTTACTGGGCCAACACTGTTAACCCGCTAGGCTACCTGCTGCCAATGGAGTAATGGAAACGGCCTGGGACTCTGGAGAATCACTGTCATAGCAGCAGTGCCCAAGGCAATGGGAATCTGTCACTGGATCAGTATTGTTCAGAAGAGAGGCTAGAGGGCAGAGCAATGTAACATTAGTGATAATGGCAGGATCCCCTACAAGGCCAGAGGAGGCCTGGAAGAGAACTGACAAAATCAAGCCATTATGAGTGCAATAATAATAATAATCATAATAATAATAAATACATTTTGAGGTATTTTTATTGTTTATGGACTGGCACAGCTGGAAGGTAGAGAGGAACCTACAGTACCAGTCAAAAGTTTGGACAAACTAACTCATTCAAGGGTTTTTCTTTATTTTGACTATTTTCTGTATTGTACAACAATAGTGAAGACATCAAAACCATTAAATAACACATGGAACCATGTTGTAACCAAAAAAGTGTTAAACAAATGGTTATTTGAGATTCTTCAAAGTAGCCACCCTTTGCCTTAATGACAGCTTTGCGGACTCTTGGCATTCTCTCAACCAGCTTCACCTGGCATGCTTTTCCAACATTCTTGAAGGCGTTCCCACATATGCTCAGCACCTGTTGGCTGCTTTTCCTTCACTCTGCAGTCCGACTCATCCCAAACAATCTCATTTGGGTTGAGGTCGGATGATTGCGGAGGCCAGGTCATCTGATGCAGGACTCCATAACTCTCCTTCTTGGTCAAATAGCCCTTACACAGCCTGGAGGTGTGTTGGGTCATTGTCCTGTTGAAATATCAAGCCATGATGTCGAAGGAATTGTCTGTAGAGCTCCGAGACAGGATTGTGTCGGCACAGATCTGGGGAAGGGTACCAAAAAATTTCTGCAGCATTGAATGTCCCCAAGAACACAGTGGCCTCTATCATTCTTAAACGGAAGAAGTTTTGAACCACCAAAACTCTTCCTAGAGCTGGCCACCTGGCCAAACTAGGCAATCAGTGGAGAAGGGTCTTGGTCGTATAGTTGACCAAGAACCCAATGGTCACTCTGACATAGCTCTAGAGTTCCTCTGTGGAGATGGGAGAACCTTCCAGAAGGACAACCATCTCTGCAGCATTCCACCAATCAGGCCTTTATGGTAGAGTGGCCAAACGGAAGCCACTCAGTAAAAGGCACATGACAGCCCGCTTGGAGTTTGCCAAAAGGCACCTAAAGACTCACAGACCATGAGAAACAAGATTATCTGGTCTGATGAAACCAAGATTGAACTCTTTGGCCTGAATGCCAAGCGTTACATCTGGAGAGAACCTGGCACCGTCCCTACGGTGAAGCATGGTGGTGGCAGCATCATGCTGTGGGGATGTTTTTCAGCGGCAGGGACCGGGAGACTAGTCAGGATAGAGGCAAAGATGAACGGAGCAAAGTACAGAGAGATCCTTGATGAAAACCTGCTCCAGAGTGCTCAGAACCTCAGACTGGGTCGAAGGTTCACCTTCCAACAGGACAACTACCCTAAGCGCACAGCCAAGACAACACAGGAGTGGCTTCGGGACAAGTCTCTGAATGTCCTTGAGTGGCCCAGCCAGAGCCCAGACTTGTACCCGATTAAACAGCTCTGGAGAGACCTGAAAATAGCTGTGCAACAATGCTCCCCATCCAACCTGACAGCACTTGAGAGGATCTGCAGAGAAGAATGGGAGAAACCCCCCAAAATAAATGCTTGCTGAAATTTAAGTGGGTTATTGGTTTATGACAGTGTAGCTGATGTGGTGTAGAGTGAAGTTGCTGAACTTGGGTCAGTTTTGCATTTCACCCGCTAATGGTTAAGGTTAGGTTTGGGGGTGGGGTAGCTGATCCTAGATCTGTACATAATAGCTGATATGGAATCAAAGTATTGTTGTGCAGAATGTAACTGGTTTGTGCCCAGTGAGGGACAGGGACAGAACCTACTCTGTTACAACAGCACATACCCAAGAAGACTCAAGGCTGTAATCACTGCCAGGTTCTTCAACAAAGTACTGAGTAAAGGGTCTGAATACTTCTGTAAATATATTTCAGTTTATTTGTTATAAGTTTGCACAATAATTTAAACCAGTTTTTGCTTTGTCTTTATGGGGTATTGTGTGTAGATTGATGAGGAAAACAAACAATTGAATAATTTAGAATAAGGCTGTAACGTAACAAAATGTGAAAAAAGTCAAGGGGTCTGAATACTTTCCCGAATGCACTGTATCTGTCTATCTCTCTATCTCTATTCTGTATCTCTATTCTGTACATTGCTTTAATAAATACAGAGATGCATACAGATATACTGTATCTCCCCCATCTCTCTTTCTCTCACACTTTCTCTCTCTCTCTCCCTCCCTCCCTCCTAGGTACGAGAGTGTGCCGGTGATTCTTGTGGGGAACAAGGTGGACCAGGAGGGAGAGAGGGAGGTGTCTTGTGGAGAGGGCCAGGCTTTGGCCGAGGATTGGGGCTGTCCCTTCCTGGAGACCTCGGCGAAGAGCAAGACCATGGTGGATGAGCTTTTCACTGAAATTGTCCGACAGATGGACTCCTCCTCGCTGCCCGACAGAGAGGAACCCTGCTGCCGTATACAGTAGCTTGCGGGGAGGCGGATCTGTGAGAAGGTGGCGGACAGGGGGCTGGACAAATAGGAATACAGCTGCTCCGTCTGCAGCATTTACCAACACCAGGGGGGCGGCGCTGTGAGAGGGTGACAGTGGGAGGGGCCAAGACAGGACAATACCGCCCCCAATGAATAAAACATGTTTGTGATGGTGAGCTATCGAAGTCTTTAGGTCTTTAGGTCTCAGGCAAGGTTACTCTTCATGCGACAGTGGTACACCGAACACCGAACTCCCTCAATTACACATTCGCCAGAGAAGCATTTGGAAACGGGTGAAAGAAAACAGATAAACATTGTAGGCCTACATAGTGTGTTGACTCAAAAGGATGGGGCAGAGCATGGGACACTGTTGAGTACGTAGAATCAAACTCACCAAGACAGAAGGACGGACAGAAGCACGGACAGACAGACAGAAAGACAGTCTAAGGGCTCTATTAAATCTGTATCGCGAAAGTTTAGCCTTACAGCGTGATAGAAATTTAAAGCCAATTTTCCGGTGTTAGCGGAGACGGCATTTACGGTAAACACTGCATACTGTATGTCGGACTCAATTGGAATTTACATTTCTATTGTGCAATCTGTAATGCTTCACATAGTTTAGGTTGACGTTGTCTGTGCATCTCGGTTAACATACACAACAAATTGTTTGCCTTGTTACCTGAGGTTCGTGGTTGACTTCAGATGTTTTAAATGTGTACAGTTACATTTAATCTCCCACTTCGGTTTTGTTTTGCACCTCAATATATACATTTTCAACAAATGTGGAAAAATAGTAAAATGTATTTAATGACATTTGTACAATTATTAATAGGCTACAATACAAATATCCGTATCATACAGATGTAGGATCTTAATTTGATCACTTTTGTTGTAGTGTATTCAAGGTTTCAAAAGGCTTCCAAATTTTTACATTTCCACTTTAAAATTTCAGACTTGATTTGCCCTAATGTAAAATGTATCAACCCCTACAAAAAAATGTAATTCATTATTATCCACATAATAATTCACATTTCCTGTTGCTGCTGTAGCAAACTGGCTCAAATGAAAATCCTACATGTGTAAATGATATAAATTATATAAGTGTGTTAGTTATTAGATCATCAGGTTTTTATGAAACTCTAGACTTTGAACATGACTTCCCACACCACATTGTACAGGCTTTTATAGTCATATTTTTGATTAGGTTGTGTTTCTGTATGCCTTACAAAAAACGAACTGTGTGAGTCAGACTGGTGATTTATGTATCCAGTAACAATCTACTGGATGTTGTGCTGTTGGAATAGAATGGAACCTGGTAAATACAATGCAATTATGAGGAGAGAAAGGGCTGATGGTATTTACTGCCAATATTTATCCTGTTGGGTAAAGTCAGTGTGTTGTTTGCGGTAAAGGTCTCCGTCCCAAATTGCACCCTATTCCTTAGTGCACTATTTTTGAGCAGAGTATGCCCTATGGGTATATAAAATCATATTGGAACTCTGTCAAATTATATGGCTCCCGAGTGGTGCAGCGGTCTAAGGCACTGCATCTCAGTGCAAGAGGCGTCACTACAGTCCATGGTTCCAATCCAGGCTGTATCACATCGGGACGTGATTGGGAGTCCCATAGGGCGGCGCACAATTGGCCCAGCGTTGCCCGGGTTTGGCCGGGGTAGGCCGTCATTGTAAATAAGAATTTGTTCTTAACGGACTTGCCAGGTTAAATAACAACAAACTACTTTTTGTATGTAATTTGTTCCTCTGTTGAAATAGTGGAGGGCAGTTCAATGACCCTGACCTGCAGCAGTGATGCCAACCCACCAATGACCTGGTGTCAACCTCAGCAAAAGCATCAGGTGTCAGTAAATAATGGATTTTTGTGTGCACAAAGTAAACCACTCCAATTCTACCCAATAGAGAGATAAGATATTGTAAAAAAAAATAGCTGTGGGGTGGATGACGCGCGCGTGCGCACACACACACTAGGGTCGGGGTGGACAGCGGATCTGTCTCATGTACCAGCCAGATTGAAGTTTGTGTTGGAGAATGCATTCAGATACACAAATACTGTGGGGGGAGACATTGTGGTACAAGTTACATGTAGAGGACATCTAGGAAACATCCCAAATGGCACACTATTCCCTATTTAGTGCACTATTTTTGCCCAGGGTCCATAGGGAATAAGGTGCAAATTGGGACACAGGGATTACATAGGAGGACAATTACATTGGCTTGCGAAAGTATTCACCCCCTTGGCATTTTTCCTATTTTGTTGCCTTACAACCTGGAATTAAAATTTATTTTTGGGGGGGGTTTGTATCATTTGATTTACACAACATGCCTACCACTTTGAAGATGCAAAATATGTTTTATTGTGAAACAAACAAATAAGACATCAAAACAAAACTTGAGCGTGCATAACTATTCACCACCCCCAAAGTCAATACTTTGTAGAGCCACCTATTGCAGCAATTACAGCTGCAAGTCTCTTTGGGTATGTCTCCATAAGCTTGGCACATCTAGCCACTGGGATTTTTGCCCATTCTTCAAGGCAAAACTGCTCCAGCTCCTTCAAGTTGGATGGGTTCCGCTGGTGTACAGCAATCTTTACATCATACCACAGATTCTCAGTTGTATTGAGGTCTGGGCTTTGACTAGGCCATTCCAAGATATTTAAATGTTTCCCCTTAAACCACTCAAGTGTTGCTTTAGTAGTATGCTTAGGGTCATTGTCTTGCTGGAAGGTGAACCCAGTTTCAGTTTCAAATCTCTGGGAGACTGAAACAGGTTTCCTTCAAGAATTTCCCTGTATTTAGCACCATCATTCAATTCTGACCAGTTTCCCAGTCCCTGCCGATGAAAAACATCCCCACAGCATGATGCTGCCACCACCATGCTTCACTGTGGGGATGGTGTTCTCGGTGTGATGAGAGGTGTTGAGTTTGCGCCAGACATAGCGTTTTCCTTGATGGCCAAAAAGCAACATTTTAGTCTCATCTGACCAGAGTATGTTCTTCCATATGTTTGGGGAGTCTCCCACATGCTTTTTGGTGAACACCAAATGTGTTTCCTTATTGTTTTATTCAAGCAATGGCTTTTTTCTGGCCACTCTGTCGTAAAGCCCAGCTCTATGGAGTGTACGGCTTAAACTGGTCCTATGGACAGATACTCCAATCTCTGCTGTGGAGTTTTGCAGCTCCTTCAGGGTTATCTTTGGTCTCTTTGTTGCCTCTCTGATTAATGCCCTCCTTGCCTGGTCTGTGAGTTTTGGTGGGCGGCCCTCTTGGCAGGTTTGTTTTGGTGCCATATTCGTTCCATTTTTTAATAATGGATTTAATGGCGCTCCGTGGGATGTTCAAAGTTTCGGATATTTTATATATATATATATATATATATATATTTTTTTTTATAACCCAACCCTGATCTGTACTCCACAACTTTGTCCCTGACCTGTTTGGAGAGTGTTGCAGAGTCTGGGGCCTTTCAGAACAGGTGTATATTTATTGAGATCATGTAACACTTATATTGCACACAGGTGGACGTTATTTAACTAATTATGTGACTTCTGAAGGTAATTGGATGCACCAGATCTTATTTAGGGGCTTCATAGCAAAGGGGATGAATGCATATGCACACACCACTTTTCCTTTTTTAAATTTTTTTGAATTTTTTGAAAAAAGTTATTTTTTCCATTTCACTCCACCAGTTTGGACTATTTTAGACACTCACCGGTGGTCAGGAAAACCGTCAGGATGAAGAGCAGGATAGCGATCCAGGGAAAGGGAAACGGCCAGATGGTCTGTTGGTGAAGGCCACAGCCCGGGCAAAGAAGGTTTTGGTCATGAGTGACCTGAACCGCCTGCTAGGGGTTAATTTTTGGAGGAGGGGGTGACCAGGGTGGGAAGGGTTGGCAATCTTTCCTGAACTCTTCCTTGCCCTGGAGTCGTGCAGGACCTTGATGGAGGGCAGGTGGCAGACAATGACCCTGTCTGCAGACTGGACAATGCGTTGCAATTTGCCCTTGCAGCGGGTAGACGCAGACCCAAACCAGACGGTATTGGAGGCGGTAAGGATGGACTCAACGATTAATGCATAAAACCGGATCATGATTGACTGAGAGATTGAGTTTTTTTTATCTGCCACAAGTAGTACATCCGCTGGTGTGCCTTCTTGGTGACCGCTGTGATGATGTCCTCCCACTTGAGGTTGTGGGAGATGATGGTCCCCAAGAATTTGAATGATTCAGCCATGCTAACAACTGAGCCATCAATCTCGAGGGGGAGAGCTGGTGGAGGGCGTTTTCTGAAGTCAACCACCATTTTCACAGTTTTGTCTGGGATTAGTTCCAGGTTATTGCAACTGCACCAGGCCACTAGCTTGTCAACCTCTCCATGGTACATGGACTCATTGCCGTGGTGTTGTTGGAAGTGCAGTCATTGGTGTAGAGTAGAAGTGACTGGTTGTATCACTGTCTGGTATACACTGCCCTCGACCGGAAGACGCTCCCGAGGGTGGTGCGGATGGCCCAGTGCATCACTGGGGGTGAGCTCCCAGCCATCCAGGACGTACATGCCAGGCGGTATCTAAGGCCTGAAAAAATCCCAAAGACTCCAGTCACCCGAGACATGGACTGTTCTTTATGCTCCCTTCCTGCAGACGGTGCCGGTGCATCAAGGCTCAGACCAACAGACTCCTAAACAGCTACCTACAACTACTACTAATCCCCCTCACACCTACGCTGCTGCTAAAATGATGATTGATTAGATGTATTATTACCACTACGCTGTATTATTACCACTACCCCATCATAAAGCTTGCTTATGACACAACGGTTGTATCACTGTCTGGTAAGCCAACTGCACCACCTGCGACCAGAAGTCCCTAGAGAGGGTGGTGCAGACAGCCCAGCGCATCACTGGGGGCGAGCTCCCAGCCATCCAGGACGTACATGCCATGTGTCGTCTGAGAAAGGCTTGAACTAATGCCAAGCACTCCAGCTGTTCTCTATGCTCCCGTCCGGCAGGCAGTACCTGTGCTAACAACTACAGCTCTCACTCTCCCACAGACTATCCACACTGACTCTATGCCCATCCACAGGTACTCTACCCACTCAGACACAAACTACGCTGCTACCAAAATAATTCTTGATTAGATTTATTACTCCATTACGTTGCTATCCATTGATTGATTGCCATCACCATCAGTATATATCTATCTATCCTGCCACTGGTCACTATTATTCCTGTTTACATGTACAGTTGGAGTCAGAAGTTTACATACACCTTAGCCAAATACATTTAAACTCAGTTTCTCACAATTCCTGACATTTAATCCTAGTAAAAAATTCCCTGTCTTAGGTCAGTTAGGATCACCACTTAATTTGAAGAATGTGAAATGTCAGAATAATAGTTGAGAGAATGATTTATTTCAGCTTTTATTTCTTTCATCACATTCCCAGTGGGTCAGAAGTTTACATACACTCAATTAGAATTTGGTAGCATTGCCTTTGAATTGTTTAACTTGGGTCAAACGTTTCAGGTATCCTTCCACAAACTTGCCACAATAAATTGGGTGAATTTTGGCCCCTTCCTCCTGACAGAGCTGGTGTAACTGAGTCAGGCCTCCTTGCTCTCACATGCTTTTTCAGTTCTGCCCACAACTTTTCTATAGGATTGAGGTCAGGGCTTTTCGATGGCCACTCCAATACCTTGACTTTGTTGTCCTTAAGCCATTTTGCCACAACTTTGTATGCTCGGGGTCATTGTCCATTTGGAAGACCCATTTGCAACCAAGCTTTAACTTCCTGACTGATGTCTTGAGATGTTGCTTCAATATATCAACATAATTTTCCTCCCTCATGATGCCATCTATTTTGTGAAGTGCACCAGACCCCCACAACATGAAGCTGCTTCACGGTTGGGATGGTGCTCTTTGGCTTGCAAGCCTCCCCCTTTTTCCTCCAAACATAACGATGGTCATTATGGCCAAACAGTTCTATTTTTGTTTCATCAGACCAGAGGACATTTCTACAAAAAGTTTGCTTATTTGTGGCGGTTTTGGAGCAGTTGTTTCTTCCTTGCTGAGCGGCCTTTTAGGTTATGTTGATATAGGACTCGTTATACTGTGGATATAGATACTTTTGTACCTGTTTCCTCCAGTATCTTCACAAGGTCCTTTGCTGTTGTTCTGGGATTGATTTGCACTTCTCGCACCAAAGTACGTTCATCTCTAGGAGACAGAACGCATCTCCTTCCTGAGCGGTATGACGGCTGCGTGGTCCCATGGTGTTTATACTTGCGTACTATTGTTTGTACAGATGAACGTGGTACCTTCAGGCGTTTGGAAATTGCTCCCAAGGATGAACCAGACTTGTGGAGGTCTACACATTTTTTTCTGAGGTCTTGGCTGATTTCTTTTGATTTTCCCATGATGTCAAGCAAAGAGTCACTGAGTTTGAAGGTAGGCCTTGAAATACATCCACAGGTACACCTCCAATTGACTCAAATTATGTCAATTATCCTATCAGAAGCTTCTAAAGCCATGACCACATTTTCTGGAATTTTCCAAGCTGTTTAAAGGCATGGTCAATTTAGTGTATGTAAACTTCTGACCCACTGGAATTGTGATACAGTGAATTATAAGTGAAATAATCTGTCTAAACAATTGTTGGAGAAATTACTTGTGTCATGCGCAAAGTAGATGATCTAACCGACTTGCCAAAACTATAGTTTGTTGTGAAGAAATTTGTGGAGTGGTTGAAAAACAAGTTTTAATGACTCCGACCTAAGTGTATGTAAACTTCCGACTTCAACTGTATATCTTACCACTAGTATATTACCAGAAGTGTATATATGTTCCTGCTACCAGTCACTTTTCAGCCCTGTTTTCATGTATACAGTGGGGAGAACAAGTATTTGATACACTGCCGATTTTGCAGGTTTTCCTACTTACAAAGCATGTAGAGGTCTGTAATTTTTATCATAGGTACACTTCAACTGTGAGAGACGGAATCTAAAACAAAAATCCAGAAAATCACATTGTATGATTTTTAAGTAATTCATTTGCATTTTATTGCATGACATAAGTATTTGATCACCTACCAACCAGTAAGAATCCGGCTCTCACAGACCTGTTCGTTTTTCTTAAAGAAGCCCTCCTGTTCTCCACTCATTACCTGTATTAAACGCACCTGTTTGAACTCGTTACCTGTATAAAAGACACCTGTCCACACACTTAATCAAACAGACTCCAACCTCTCCACAATGGCCAAGACCAGAGAGCTGTGTAAGGACATCAGGGATAAAATTGTAGACCTGCACAAGGCTGGGATGGGCTACAGGACAATAGGCAAGCAGCTTGGTGAGAAGGCAACAACTGTTGGCGCAATTATTAGAAAATGGAAGAAGTTCAAGATGACGGTCAATCACCCTCGGTCTGGGGCTCCATGCAAGATCTCACCTCGTGGGGCATCAATGATCATGAGGAAGGTGAGGGATCAGCCCAGAACTACACGGCAGGACCTGGTCAATGACCTGAAGAGAGCTGGGACCACAGTCTCAAAGAAAACCATTAGTAACACACTCCGCCATCATGGATTAAAATCCTGCAGCGCACGCAAGGTCCCCCTGCTCAAGCCAGCGCTTGTCCAGGCCCATTTGAAGTTTGCCAATGACCATCTGGATGATCCAGAGGAGGAATGGGAGAAGGTCATGTGGTCTGATGAGACAAAAATAGAGCTTTTTGGTCTAAACTCCACTCGTCGTGTTTGGAGGAAGAAGAAGGATGAGTACAACCCCAAGAACATCCCAACCGTGAAGCATGGAGGTGGAAGCATCATTCTTTGGGGATGCTTTTCTGCAAAGAGGACAGGACGACTGCACCGTATTGAGGGGAGGATGGATGGGGCCATGTATCGCGAGATCTTGGCCAACAACCTCCTTCCCTCAGTAAGAGCATTGAAGATGGCTCGTGGCTGGGTCTTCCAGCATGACAACGACCCGAAACACACAGCCAGGTCAACTAAGGCGTGGCTCCGTAAGAAGCATCTCAAGGTCCTGGAGTGGCCTAGCCAGTCTCCAGACCTGAACCCAATAGAAAATCTTTGGAGGGAGCTGAAAGTCTGTATTGCCCAGCGACAGCCCGAAACCTGAAGGATCTGGAGAAGGACTGTATGGAGGAGTGGGCCAAAATCCCTGCTGCAGTGTGTGAAAACCTGGTCAAGAACTACAGGAAACGTATGACCTCTGTAATTGCAAACAAAGGTTTCTGTACCAAATATTAAGTTCTGCTTTTCTGATGTATCAAATACTTATGTCATGCAATAAAATGCAAATGATTTACTTAAAAATCATACAATGTGATTTTCTGGATTTTTGTTTTAGATTCCGTCTCTCACAGTTGAAGTGTACCTATGATAAAAATTACAGACCTCTACATGCTTTGTAAGTAGGAAAACCTGCAAAATCGGCAGTGTATCAAATACTTGTTCTCTCCACTGTATCTGTCTATCCCTGTATATAGCTTCCTCTCTTATTTCTTAATTATCTTGTTACTTTACTATATACACTACTGGTCAAAAGTTTTAGAACACCTGATCATTCAATGTTTTTTATTTTATTTTTTACATTGTATAATAATAGTGACGACATCAAAACTATGAAATAACACATATGGAATCATGTAGTAACCAAACAAGTGGTAAACAAATCATTTGAGATTTTTCAAATAGCCACCCTTTGCCTTGATGACAGCTTTGCACACTTGGCATTCTCTCAACCAGCTTCATGAGGTAGTCACCTGGAATGCATTTCAATTAACAGGTGTGCCTTGTTAAAATATCATTTGTGGAATTTCTTTGCTTCTTAATGCGTGTTACGTTCCCCAAATTCTGTGTTGTTGTGGGTTTGTATGTGTTGTAGAATAATAGTGAAGATATCAAAACTATGAAATAACACATGGAATCGTCTAGTAACCAAAATGAAGTGTTAAACAAATCAAATATATTTTATTTTTGAGGTTCTTCAAAGTAGCCACCCTTTACCTTGATGACAGCTTTGTACACTATTGGCATTCTCTCAACTAGCTTAATGAGGTAGTTACCTGGAATGCATTTCAATTAACAGTTGTTCTTTGTTAAAAGTTAATTTGTGGAATTTCTTTCCTTAATGCATTGGAGCCAGTCAGTCGTTGTGACAAGACAGGGGTGGTATACAGAAGATATCCCTATTTGGTAAATGACCAAGTCCATATTATGGCAAGAACAGCTCAAAAAAGCAAATAGAAATGACAGTCCATCATTACTTTAAGACATGAAGGTCAGTCAGTCTGGAACATTTCAAGAACTTTGAAAGTTTCTTTAAGTGCAGTCACAACAACCATCAAACGCTATGGTGAAACTGGCTCTCATGAGGACAGCCACAGGATGTCACGACTCCTACCGAAGGTGGCTCCCCCTCCTGCTCAGGTGGCGGCCGTCGTCACCGGCCTACTAGCTGCCGCTGATTCCCTTTTGTTTCCCCCTTTTCGTTATTAGTTGCACCTGTTCTTAGTTGGGCTAATTAGCGGCCTTTATTAGCCAGCAGGCCCGCCTGCTCTTTGTGCGGGATTATTTCTATTGTATGCTGTGCGTGGTTACACGCTGTTTGTTGCACATTTTTTCAGTGGTGCGTATGTTTGCGCAAGCTGTGTTTTTGTCCCATGTGTTTGGGGCACTTTGCTTTGTAGTGCGCTCTGTGCGCTGTTTGGGTTGGCTGTCGTTTGGTCTGTAAGCCTATTAAAGCCAATACCCTGAATCGCTGTTTTCCTGCACTTGATTCCTCATCAACAAACACCCACGCCTTACACAGGAAAGGAAGACCCAGAATTACCTCTGATGCAGAGGATACGTTCATTAGAGTTAACGGCACCTTGCTTGGCGAAGAAACACGAGTAATGGACATTAGACCAGTGGAAATCTGTCCTTTGGTCTGATGAGTCCAAATTTGAGATTTTTGGTTCCAACCACCGTGTCTTTGTGAGAAGCAGAGTAGGTGAACGGAGGATCTCTGCATGTGTGGTTCCCACCATGAAACATGGAGGAGGAGGTGTGATGGTGTGGTGTGGGTGCTTTGCTGGTGACACTGTCAGTGATTTATTTAGAATTCAAGGCACACTTAACCAGCATGGCTACCACGGCATTCTGCAGCGATATGCCATCCCGTCTGATTTGTGCTTAGTGGGACTGTCATTTGTTTTTCAACAGGACAATGACCCAACACACCTCCAGGCTGTGTAAGGGCTATTTGACCAGGAAGGAGAGTGACGGAGTGCTGCATCAGATGACCTGGCCTCTACAATAACCCAACCTCAACCCAATTGAGATGGTTTGGGATGAGTTGGGCCGCAGAGTGAAGGAAAAGCAGCCAACAAGTGCTCCGCATATGTGGGAACTCCTTCAAGACTGTTGGAAAATAATTCTCGTTGAAGCTGGTTGAGAGAATGCCAAGAGTGTGCAACGCTGTCATCAAGGCAAAGTTTGGTTACTTGAAGAATCTAAAATATATTTGATTTTTTTAACACCTTTTTCGTTACTACATGATTCCATGTGTTATTTCATAGTTTTGATGTCTTCACTATTATTATACAATGCAGAAAATAGTACAAATAAAGAAAAACCCTTGAATGAGTAGGTGTGTCCAAACTTTTGGCTGGTACTGTGTATGCGCCCAATAAAATGTGATTTGATTTATTGAACACACGATGGCGCCATTTAACCACGCACCTAATTGAGTGCCACGCCTTGAACTCTACCCCTTGGAGAAAAACATTCATGTTTATATGGCTATGCATGCTCATTCTGTGCAATTGTTATCCCACCACTGTCTCCAAAAAATTATGAAATGAAAGAGACGTTAATGAGTTTGCATTTTATAGGGCCTGCCATATCATGGGGATATTGTATATGTAAATACAATAGTGACCACTAGCGACTGTCCAAACTGGATATCTCCATACGTTAAGCCTACGTCAGATGTCAACAATAACATTTTTGTTAGTGAGTCACATCTCTGAACAGACAAAACTATCAATAATATTGTTCATGCTTTACTGAAACAGTACAACTACACCTGCTGACTGTTTTTGGAACATAATGTCCTCTAAAGTGTTTATGTGGGAACTATTCCACACCCCAACAATTTATTCTACCCGGACCGAAATCAACGTTGCTCTTCAGACAGGCATGGGGTCCAAACGAACTCTATAGAAATAGCAGTGTAAAATACACATCATTTAGCCAGGCATTGGTGCCCATTTCTAGAGATTCATCGCCAAAAGCAACAATGGCGTGTCGTACCGTATGTCAACTTCTACAGCGCCGTAAGTACAACATATGTCTGACCACACAACCGCTGCCACTCACATAACATGGGCTAGCTACCGAATGCTAATTAGCTAGCTTCACTCGATACAAAATGACCTTGGGTGGTTGCTAAGTACAGTATTAGATCATGACATCGTCAACAAATGTTCATGATGTAAACTATGACCGTTTTTATATAGATAATCTGGGTTTCTGCATCGCTAATTTGTGTATAGGATGTGGGATTGTGAAAATCAGTTGCCATATTCTTGCTTTGTGGCTCCGGCAATGCAGTTGTAGTGCCCAATACGTAAAGTTAACATTTGTTCAATATACGTTTTTCGGGAATCGATTTTTCAAGGGATAGCTAGTTCCTAATAACACTATTCCAATGATGACCAACGAATGGCGAATTCCATTAAATCTTGAATCTTCAAACTAGTTTAGGCATAGGAAATGTGTATTGTCTTATCATGCATTCATTGACTCAGGGTTGGCATCCAGTGCTGCGTCTGTGCGTCTCTCGGCTGCTGACGTGCGTGGTCAGCGCAGCGCTGTGTTTTCCCGGGAGCAGGCTCGCCAGCGTTCCCTGTACCCGCGCACAGAGAAGATCGAGGTGACCTTGCAAATACCCGGTCTGCAGGGCACCCTGCTCGTCATGAACAAGGGAGTGTCCACACCAAACAGCTGTGCACGCCGTGAGTACAGGGACAATACCTGTGGTTTGTCTGTGTGCAGCATTGAATTTGTCAAGGCAGTCAGAAAAATTCTATAGTATGAATCATATTAAATCTCTCTCTCTCTCTCTCTCTCTCTCTCTTAGACTTGACAGAGTGGTATGTAACCAGCTCTGCCCTGGCCTTAGTAGACGGAAAGCCCTGGCCCCTGCACCAGCCCCTCACCCAATCCTGCTCCCTCTCCCTGCTCACCTTCAAAGACACAGACCCACAGATGGTCAACCAGGTACAACACAGCACCACAGATATAGGTATACATACACTGAGGTATATAGCACCGATGTAGGGTGAAGTTGCCCTTAGACGCTGATATTAGATCAGTTTAGCATATCCCCCACTAATGGTTAAATCAAATCAAATTGTATTAGTCACATGCGCCGAATACAATTGGTGTAGACCTTACAGTGAAATGCTTACTTACAAGCCCCTAACCAACAATGCAGTTAAAACAAAAATACAGATGAGAATAAGAAACAAAAGTAACATGTAATTAAAGAGCAGCAGTAAAATAACAATAGCAGGATTATATACAAGGGAGTACCGGTACAGAGTCAATATGCGGGGGCACCGGTTAGTTGAGGTAATATGTACATGAAGGTAGAGTTATTAAAGTGACTATGCATAGATAATAACAACAGAGAGTAGCAGCGGTGTAAAAGAGGGGGAGAGGGGGGCAATGAAAATAGTCTGGGTAGCCATTTGATTAGCTGTTCAGGAGTCTTATGGCTTGGGGGTAGAAGCAGTTTAGAAGCCTCTTGGACCTGGACTTTGTGCTCCGGTACCGCTTGCTGTGCGGTTGCAGAGAGAACAGTCTATGACTTGGGTGGCTGGAGGCTTTGACAATTTTTAGGGCCTTCCTCTGACACCGCCTGGTATAGAGGTCCTGGATGGCAGGAAGCTTGGCCCCAGTGATGTACTGGGCCGTTCGCACTACCCTCTGTAATGCCTTGCGGTCGGAGGCCGAGCAGTTGCCATACCAGGCAGTGATGCAACCAGTCAGGATGCTCTCGATGGTGCAGCTGTAGAACCTTTTGAGAATCTGACCCATGCCAAATCTTTTCAGGCTCCTGAGGTGGAATAGGTTTTGTCGTGCCCTCTTCACGACTGTCTTGGTGTGCTTGGACCATGTCAGTTTGTTGGTGATGTGGACACCAAGGAACTTGAAGCTCTCAACCTGCTCCACTGCAGCCCCATCAATGAGAATGGGGTGTGCTCAGTCCTCTTTTTCCTGTATTCCACAATCATGTCCTTTGTCTTGATCACTTCGAGGGAGATGTTGTTGTCCTAGCACCACACGGCCAGGTCTCTGACGACCTCCCTATAGGCTGTCTCGTCTTTGTCTGTGATCAGGTCTTCCACTGTTGTGTCATCGGCAAACTTAATGATGGTGTTGGAGTCGTGCCTGGCCGTGCAGTCATGAGTGAACAGGGAGTGCAGGAGGGGACTGAGCACGCACCCCTGTGTTGAGGATCAGCGTGGCGGATGTGTTGTTACCTACCCTTACCATCTGCGGGCGGCCCGTCAGGAAGTCCAGGATCCAATTGCAGAGGGAGGTGTTTAGTCCCAGGGTCCTTAGCTTAGTGATGAGCTTTGAAGGCACTATGGTGTTGAACGCTGAGCTGTAGTCAATGAATAGCATTCTCACGAAGGTGTCCCTTTTGTCCAGGTGGGAAAGGGCAGTGTGGAGTACAATAGAGATTGCATCATCTGTGGATCTGTTGGGGATGTATGCAAATTGGAGTGGGTCTAGGGTTTCTGGGATAATGGTGTTGATGTGAGCCATGACCAGCCTTTCAAAGCACTTCATGGCTACAGACGTGAGTGCTACGGGTCGGTAGTCATTTAGAATAGGTTACCTTAGTGTTCTTGGGCACAGGGACTATGGTGGTCTGCTTGAAACATGTTGGTATTACAAACTGGAACAGGGAGAGGTTGAAAATATCAGTGAAGACACTTGCCAGTTGGTCAGCGCATGCTCGCAGTACACATCCTGGTAATCCGTCAGGCCCTGCGGCCTTGTGAATGTTGACCTTTTTGGGTAAGTCTCTAAGAACTTTGCACATCTTGATTGTACAATATTTGCCCATGTATTCTTTAACTCTTCAAGCTCTGTCAAGTTGGTTGTTGATCATTGCTAGACAGCCATTTTTAAGTCTTGCCATAGATTTCAAGCCAATTGAAGTCAAAACTCTTAAATAGGCCACTCAGGAACATTCACTGTCGTCTTGGTAAGCAACTCCAGTGTATATTTGGCCTTGTGTATTAGGTTATTGTCCTGCTGATAGGGGAATTCGTCTCGCAGTGTCTGTTGGAAAGCAGACTGAACCAGGTTTTTCTCTAGGATTTTGTCTGTACTTAGCACTATTCCGTTTCTTTTTATCCAAAAAAAACCTCCCTTGTCCTTGCCGATGATGAGCATACCCATAACATGATGCAGCCACCACCATGCTTTAAAATATGAAGAGTGATACTGAGTCATGTGTTGGATTTACCACAAACATAACTATTTGTATTCAGGAGAAAAGGTTTTTAAAAATGCCACAAACAGGATGCATGTTTGTACAGAATAAAAAATACTCAATCTTTCTTCTTTACAATCTGTCATTTAGGTTGATATAGAGGAGTAACTACAATGTTGTTCCATCCTCAGTTTTCTCCCATCACAGCCATTAAACTCTGTAACTGTTTTAAAATAACCATTGGCCTCATGGTGAAATCCCTGAGCGGTTTCCTTCCTCTCCGGCAACTGAGTTAGGCAGGACGCCTATATCTTTGTAGTAACTGGGTGTATTGATACACCATCCAAAGTGTAATTAATAACTTCATCATGCACAAAGAAATATTCAGTGTCTGCTTTATATTTTATTTTTACCCATCTACCAATTAGGGGCGGCAGGTAGCCTAGTAGTGGTTAGAGCGTTGAGCCAGTAACCAAAAGGTTGCTAGGTTGCTGAGCTGACAAGGTAAAAATAATATCTGTCGTTCTGCCCCTGAACAAGGCAGTTAACCCACTGTTCCTAGGCTGTCATTGTAAATAAGAATTTGTTCTTAACTGACTTGCCTAGTTAAATAAAAAATATGCAAGGCATTGAAAAACTCCCTGATCTTTGTGGTTGAATCTGTTTGAAATTCACTACTTGACTGAGGGACCTTAGGTCCAAGAGGCTTCTAAACAGCTTCTACCCCCAAGCCATAAGACTCCTGAACAGTAAATGCATTGAAGTAAATATATATATACACACACACACACACACACACACACACACACTTTTGAGTTGATCTCGCTGACCCAGAAAATGCATCAAGATAATTGGTCTTGTTTTAAGATATTCTGACTTGTTTCAAGCCTTTTTTTTAGGTTAAAGTAAGCAAAATGATTTGCCCCAGTGCACTGAGATAATTACCTTTTGAAGATGTCATTGCATTCTAATGTTAAGAGATACTGTATCTAGGTAGTGTACAGGGCCATAGATACTGTATACGGCAAACTTTTGACACCAGACATATTTGCCCCCAAAGTGGTGGTGTTGACTGACTGGTCTCAGACTGTGACTGTGGGGATTGGCTGCTGCTTTGTGTGTGTGTGTGGCCGGCCTCTCTTTCCCTCCTTAGGCATATTGGCGGTCGTGTGCAGCCCTCCTTGGCCAGGTCCTTCAGGATGCCTTTAAAGAGGACTTTTCTGTGGAGCTGCTCAGAGTCCCAGAGGTGCTAGGTATATAAACACACATACCCATGTTTTCCCTACCATTTTCAGTAAAAAAAACCATCAAGATATGACTAGCTTGGAACTGAATCCTATATACAGTGAATCCTATATACAGTGCATTCGGAAAGTATTCTCACCTTGACTAGTTCCACATTTTGTTATGTTACAGCTTTTTTCTAAAATTGATTAGAATAATCTACACACAACACCGCATAATGACAAAGCGAAAACACTGAAATACCTTATTTACATAAGTATTCAGACCCTTTGCTATGAGACTCCAAATTGGGATCAGGTGTATCCTGTTTCCATTGATCATCCTTGAGATGTTTCTACAACTTGATTGGAGTCCACTTGTGGTAAATTCTATTGATTGGACATAATTTGTACAGGCACACACCTGTCTAAGGTCCCACAGTTGACAGTGCATGTCAGAGCAAAAACCAAGCTATGACGTTGACGGAATTGTCCGTAGAGCTCCGAAGTTTGGAACCACCAAGCCTCTTCCTGGAGCTGGCTAAACGGAGCAAGATGGGGAGAGGGGCCTTGGTCAGGGAGGTGACCAAGAACCCGATGGTCACTCTGACAGAGCTTAAAAAATCAAATCACATTTTATTTTTCACATACACATGTTTAGCAGATGTTATTGCGGGTGTAGAGAAATGCTTGTAATGCTCTGTGGAGATGGGAGAACCTTCCAGAAGGAATGCAGCACTCCACCAATCAGGCCTTTATGGTAGTGGCCTGAAGCCACTCTTCAGTAAAAGGCACATGACAGCCCGCTTGGAGTTTGCCAAAAGACACGTAAAGGACTCTCAGACCATGAGAAACAAGATTCTCTGGTCTGATTAAACCAAAATTGAAACCAAGACTGAATGTGTCACGTCTGGAGGAAACCTTGCACCATCTCTCCTGTGAAGCATGGTGGTGGCAGCATCATGCTGTGGGGATGTTTTTCAGCGGCAGGGACTGGTAGACTAGTCAGGATCAAGGGAAAGATGAACGGAGCAAAGTACAGAGAGCTCCTTGATGAAAACCTGCCCCAGAGCTCTCAGGATCTCAGACTGGGGTGAAGGTTCACTGTCCAACAGGACAACGACCCTAAGCACACAGCCAAGACAACACAGGAGTGGCTTTGGGACAAGTCTCTGAATGTCCTTGAGTGGCCCAACCAGAGCCTGGACTTGAACCTAATCGAACATCTCTGGAGAGACCTCAATATAGCTGTGTAGGGACGCTCCCCATCCAGCCTGACAGAGCTTGGGAGGGTCTGCAGAGAAGAATGGGAGAAACTCCCCAAATACAGGTGTGCCAAGCTGGTAGCATCATACCCAAGGAGACTCAAGGCTGTAATCGCTGCCAAAGGTGCTTCAACAAAGTACTGAGTAAAGGGTCTGAATACTTATGTAAATGTTATTTCAGTTTTTTATTTTTATATACATTTGCAAAAATGTATGAAAAGCTGTTTTTGCTATGTCATTATGGAATATTGTGTGTAGATTGATGAGGGGAAAAAACAAATCCATTTTAGAATAAGGCTGTAACTTAACAAAATGATGAACAAGTCAAGAGGTCTGAATACCTTCCAAATGCACCGTATGTAACCAGCTTTTACTTCGCTCGTTCTATCACTAGCTTTTTTTGCTCTCTCTCTCGCTGTCTCGCTGTCTTTTTCAGATTGTTTTGTTGGCATGAAATACAGTTTGTAGATATAGTGGTACTGTACAGCATTTCAGTAAATATGCAATAAGGATAATGAAATACATTTATTTCAGTCGTAATAATAGTAAATATAATCATGTATACTACTGCTGTTGTATTGTGTGGTCTTCGGTCGATAGATGTAATTAAATGCTTCATCGATAAACAACAAAATGTACATTGATGGTTACACTACGTATTACTTGTAAGTTATATACAATGTACAAAACATTATGAACACCTGCTCGCTCCATGACATAGACTGACCAGGTGAATCCAGGTGAAAGCTATGATCCCTTATTGATGTCACCTGTTAAATCCACTTCAATCCGTGTAGATGAAGGGGAGGAGACCGGTTAAAGAAGGATTTTTAAGCTTTGAGATAATTGAGACATGGATTGTGTACGTGTGTCATTGAGGGTGAATGGCAAGACAATATATTTAAAACGGGGTATGACGAACGGGATTGAGGGTTGTGACAAACTGCAACGCTGCTGGGTTTTTCAGTTTCCCATGTGTATCAAGAATGGTCCACCATCCCAGGGACATCCTACCAGCTTGACACAACTGTGCAAGGCATTGGAGTCAACACGGGCCAGCATCCGTGTTGACACCTTGTAGAGTCCATGCCCCGACGAATTGAAGCGGTTCTGAGGGCAAAAGGGGGGGGTGCAACTCAATATTAGGAGGGTGTTCCTAATGTTTTGTACACAGTGTATATAATTCATACAATGTATGTAATCTCTCTCTCTGCAGTAACTTCAGGAGCGTTCTGTTGTGATGTGGTGCTGGATCCTCAGTTAGACGCCTGGAACCCTTCAGAGGTCAGTGTGTGTTATATTCGGGTGTGTGTAACTACGTGTGTTAATCTCTGGTGTGTGCATACGCTTGTTATTCTCTGTTGTGTTCGTGTGCATACAGGAGTGTCCGAAATGATTGACAGCCTTGATAAAGATTTTATATATACAGTTGAAGTCGGAAGTTTAAATACATTTTAGCCAAATACATTTAAACTCAGTTTTTCACAATTCCTGACATTTAATCCTAGTAGAAATTAGGTCAGTTAGGATCACCACTTTATTTTAAGAATGTGAAATGTCAGAATAATAGTAGAGAGAATGATTTATTTCAGCTTTTATTTCTTTCATCACATTCCCAGTGGGTCAGAAGTTTACATACACTCAATTAGTATTTGGTAGCATTGCCTTTAAATTGTTTAACTTGGGCCAAATGTTTCGGGTAGCCTTCCACAAGCTTCCCACAATAAGTTGGGTGAATTTTGGCCCCTTCCTCCTGACAGAGCTGGTGTAACTGAGTCAGGTTTGTTGGCCTCCTTGCTCTCACATGCTTTTTCAGTTCTGCCCATACATTTTCTATAGGATTGAGGTCAGGGCTTTGTGATGGCCACTCCAATACATTGACTTTGTTGTCCTTATGCCATTTTGCCACAACTTTGGAAGTATGCTTGGGGTCTTTGTCCATTTGGAAGACCCATTTGCGACCAAGCTTTAACTTCCAGACTGATGTCTTGAGATGTTGCTTCATTATATCCACATAATTTTCCTCCCTCGTGCCATCTATTTTGTGAAGTGCACCAGTCCCTCCTGCAGCAAAGCACCCCCACAACATCATGCAGCCACCCCTGTGCTTCACAGTTGGGATGGTGTTCTTCGGCTTGCAAGCCTCCCCCTTTTTCCTCCAAACATAACGATGGTTATTATGGCCAAACAATTCTATTTTTGTTTCACCGGACATTTCTTCAAAAGCTACGATCTTTGTCCCCGTAGTCTGGCTTTTTTTATGGTGGTTTTGGAGCAGTAGCTTTTTCCTTGCTGGGTGGCCTTTCAGGTTGTCGTTTATAGGACTCGTTATACTGTAGATATAGATACTTTTGTACCTGTTTCCTCCCGCATCTTCACAAGGTCCTTTGCTGCTGTTCTGGGATTGATTTGCACTTTTCACACCAAAGTACGTTCATCTCTAGGAGACAGAACGCATCTCCTTCCTGAGTGGTATGATGGCTACGTGATCCCATGGCGTTTATACACTGCTCAAAAAAATAAAGGGAACACTAAAATAACACATCCTAGATCTGAATGAATGAAATAATCTTATTAAATACTTTTTTCTTTACATAGTTGAATGTGCTGACAACAAAATCACACAAAAATAATCAATAGAAATCCAATTTATCAACCCATGGAGGCCTGGATTTGGAGTCACACTCAAATTTAAAGTGGAAAACCACACTACAGGCTGATCCAACTTTGATGTAATGTCCTTAAAACAAGTCAAAATGAGGCTCAGTAGTGTGTGTGGCCTCCACGTGCCTGTATGACCTCCCTACATTACCTGGGCATGCTCCTGATGAGGTGGCGGATGGTCTCCTGAGGGATCTCCTCCCAGACCTGGACTAAAGCATCCGCCAACTCCTGGACAGTCTGTGGTGCAACGTGGCGTTGGTGGATGGAGCGAGACATGATGTCCCAGATGTGCTCAATTGGATTCAGGTCTGGGGAACGGGCGGGCCAGTCCATAACATCAATGCCTTCCTCTTGCAGGAACTGCTGACACACTCCAGCCACATGAGGTCTAGCATTGTCTTGCATTAGGAGGAACCCAGGGCCAACCGCACCAGCATATGGTCTCACAAGGGGTCTGAGGATCTCATCTTGGTACCTAATGGCAGTCAGGCTACCTCTGGCGAGCACATGGAAGGCTGTGCGGCCCCCCAAAGAAATGCCACCCCACACCATGACTGACCCACCGCCAAACCAGTCATGCTGAAGGATGTTGCAGGCAGCAGAACGTTCTCCACGGCGTCTCCAGACTCTGTCACGTCTGTCACATGTGCTCAGTGTGAACCTGCTTTCATCTGTGAAGAGCATAGGGCGCCAGTGGCGAATTTGCCAATCTTGGTGTTCTCTGGCAAATGCCAAACGTCCTGCACGGTGTTGGGCTGTAAGCACAACCCCCACCTGTGGACGGCGGGCCCTCATACCACCCTCATGGAGTCTGTTTCTGACCGTTTGAGCAGACACATGCACATTTGTGGCCTGCTGGAGGTCATTTTGCAGGGCTCTGGCAGTGCTCCTCCTGCTCCTCCTTGCACAAAGGCGGAGGTAGCGGTCCTGCTGCTGGGTTGTTGCCCTCCTACGGCCTCCTCCACGTCTCCTGATGTACTGGCCTGTCTCCTGGTAGCGCCTCCATGCTCTGGACACTACGCTGACAGACACAGCAAACCTTCTTGCCACAGCTCGCATTGATGTGCCATCCTGGATGAGCTGCACTACCTGAGCCACTTGTGTGGGTTGTAGACTCCATATCATGCTACCACTAGAGTGAAAGCACCGCCAGCATTCAAAAGTGACCAAAACATCAGCCAGGAAGCATAAGAACTGAGAAGTGGTCTGTGGTCACCACCTGCAGAACCACTCCTTTATTGGGGGTGTTCTGCTAATTGCCTATAATTTCCACCTGTTGTCTATTCCATTTGCACAACAGCATGTGAAATGTATTGTCAATCAGTGTTGCTTCCTAAGTGGACAGTTTGATTTCACAGAAGTGTGATTGACTTGGTGTTACATTGTGTTGTTTAAGTGTTCGCTTAATTTTTTTGAGCAGTATACTTGCGTACTATTGTTTGTACAGATGAACGTGGTACCTTCATGCGTTTGGAAATTGCTCCCGAGGATGAGCCAGACTTGTGTAGGTCTACATTTGTGTGTGTGGGTGGGGGTGGGTGGGTGGGTAGGTATGTGTGTAACCTTTTATTTATCTAGGCAAGTCAGTTAAGAACAAATTTTTATTTACAATGACGGCCAAATCCGGACAATTTTGCGCAGCCCTATGGGACTCCAAATCACGGCTGGATGTGATACAGCCTGGATTCGTACCAGGGACTGTAGTGTCGCCTCTTGCATTGAGATGCAGTGCCTTAGACTGCTGCGCCACTCGGCAGCCTGAATAATGACTGTATAAAATAAATAATTCAAATACTGAGCTATGTTGTATGCCAGTAACAGAGGAGGTTAGAATGTCTTGGGGGTAATCAATCATCATTATTCACAATTCATTCAGGATTATCTGTAATCATGGTAGCCATCACATTATTGTAGGAGTGTTTAAAAACATATTCTATTTTCAAAAAGATTGGCTACAAAATGACAATCAATTATCATTAATTTCTATTGGTCACAAAATAATCTGAAACAACCAAAACGAACTGCAAATGCATCCAACAAGTTTGTAGTCACAAGCTTGATGTAGTCATTGTGTGCTAGGAATATGGGACTAATTACTTAACTTTGTCTACTTTATTCATAAGAATCTTTAGGGATGTCAATAATAAAAAAAAATGTATTAGTATAAAATCTATATTTTAAATGTTGCATACAATATAGCTCTGTATTTGAATTATTTGTTTTATACAGTCATTGTTGCTCATCTTTTCAAGGGTGTAAATCATTTCGGACCCCACTGTGCATGAGTGTTGAGCAAAGTGAAATGACCTGAGAGTGTGTGTGTCCCAGGAGTCCCTGCGCTCTCTGACGCGTGGTGCTCAGCAGCTGATCCATCGGGACCTGCCCTGGGAGCCTCTGGAGGTGGCGCCCCCTGTTGCCCTGGAGGCCTTCTCTCACAGCAGGTACTTTATTTCTATACTCTCTTGTTCAATTGTATCATTTTTTGGGGATAAAATATACAAGACAAACCAAAATAATGCAAAGGTATTGAATTTGGCCATCAATACCCCCTTTCGGAGGACTGAGAAGGTGTTGCAGCTTGTTAAGTGCTGTTATAACAGGTTATAACCGCCTGGCATTTTTCTGGACTGAAAGCCGATTTGGCAAAGCCAGTTTCGAAACCTCTTCTCTTGCAATATTTTCCCTTCTATGCCTTTTCCTCCATGTTTTCAAAGCACTTTTTCACTTATTTTACTCTGTTTCGTATTCTCTTCCAGTGTTCTAGCTGTACCTGTGTTTGTGTTTGCAGGTGTAAGCAGGAGGAAGTGGAGGAGAAGTCAGCACAAAGTCCTAAAGGCACAGTGATGCTCTACAGGTGAGCTACAGGAACTGTACCGCGGTTGATGACTTACTCACTCACATACACTATTGACATCCTTATTGCGACCCGCTCATCTTCACTGTGTTCTCATACACGTATATGACACACACACTCTTGTCTCGCCTCGTATCTGTCTCTTAGGTGTGGGGACCATGTTCTGTTGAGTGGGGGCCCCTTGGTGGCAAGGACAGGGCTGTGCTCTCAGTATGAGGTCACTGCCATCCACCCTCTAGGAGAGTGCGTGTGGGGTCTCCACCGCCGGGCCCAGGGGCTCTCACTGCCCCTCCAGCAACAGGTACATATGCGCACAAAAATGCAGGACTCAGTCAATGTATGAAGCATCTTTGGATGTGTCTGAGTGTCAGTGAATAAGTGTCAGTGAGTGAATGAGTGATGAGTGCCACTGAGTGAGTCATTCATTAATTTCTCCTGTTCTCTTTCCGTAGGCCCACCACACTGTGTGGAGGAAACTGAGGAGCAGGGCAGAGAAGCTGGTAAGAAAATATTACTCTTCACAATTTTAAAGACCAAGTTCACTTTTTTGAAGTTGTAGCTTGTATGCGACATAGCTAGGGTATTGTCATTCCATCTGAACTGTTAAGTTTGTTTGCTGGTTATTTAACAACATCCAGAATCTCCTGGCTGGCATTTTTGGAGCATGTAGCAATACTAGTGGAGATTGTTTGTACCAGCTAGCGGTGCATTCAAAAGCATTACAAATGTTGTGAGGATCAGGTTACATCTCTCCACATTATTTTGAGTGGTTTGGATGAAACAACAACACCTAGGTAAGTCAAAATGAGTTAAAACCCATCCTGATCTCACTTTTAGATTTTTACTGAAAGGGGTTCTGCAGTATCTCAAATCTTTACTGCTGATGTGCACAATTGTTTGGGTTCATATCAACAGTTGACTAATGGAATAAAAATTTTGGGGGGAAAATATGTTTGAGTGAAGTGATCCTTTAAAAAGTGAAACATTCCTTTAAGAATCTCTATCAGTATCTATTCATAATGAATTATTGAACTGCCGGTTTAATCCTATTGGCTCTCCCTCTCCATAGGTTGAGGTGCCCACAGCATCAGCCAATGAAGCCATTTCAGATACATTGACTCCGCCCTCTGCCCCTGAACAAACTCCTCCCCATACTGCCCAACAATGATCATGACTATAACCTTGTCATTATATATGTCTTTGTAATATTTGTGGAATAAATGTGTACAAAATGTTTAACGCGGTGAATTCGTCCCCTCTCCTCTGTATACTAAATGCTTGCTGAAATTTAAGTGGGTTATTGGTTTATGACAGTGTAGCTGATGTGGTGTAGAGTGAAGTTGCTGAACTTGGGTCAGTTTTGCATTTCCCCCACTAATGGTTAAGGTTAGGTTTGGGGGTGGGGAAGCTGATCCTAGATCTGTACATAATAGCTGATATGGAATCAAAGTATTGTTGTGCAGAATGTAACTGGTTTGTGCCCAGTGAGGGACAGGGACAGAACCTACTCTGTTACAACAGCACAGTTTACTTTTCCTTAATCTGTTATGCTTGCCGGGGATTTGAACCCAAAGTCAAATGAATTGATGACCTGTGTTGTGTGATATAGCCATCTGTCTTCTGTGTGGAATGAAAGCTGCGGTCCGTGCCATGCTCGAGCATGTTAAAGCCTTACACTAACACACCCCTCTGCGGCCTTTAACTGCTCAGCTGACGGTATGTGTGCAAAAAGTGTATGTATTGAGTGATCAGCAGTTTGCTAACACACAAAGACGGGTGTGTGCTGCTCGACCATCAGGGGCACAGCAGCTGTTGTGTATGTCGCTTTGGGACAGGTGTTTGAGGAGTGTGTGTAAAAGTGGGCATGAGCTGTCACAGATTACCGGATCAGAGTAGTTGACATGGGTTACGTCCCAAACGGCTCCCTATTTAGTGCACTACTTTTGGCCAGGGTGCATAGGGCTCTGGTCAAAAGTAGTGCACTGTATAGGGAATAGGGTTCCGTTTGGGACGAAGAAAAGTGTGACCATATACAGTAACTGTAGGCCTACAGTACATGTCAACAGTTACAGTATATACCTCAAACTGTGATGTATAAAAAGAAATATAACAATGAATGCATAAATGTGATGCTGCATAATTCATCTTGATCTAGGATGCTCCGTGTCTAGAGTCTCAACAATGGTGATGGGACATTTTTAATATCCACAGTACTGTGAGACAGATCGAGAGGTTGCCCATTGCACAGCTGTCGCCCCGCTCAAACAGCCAGCCCCACCCCGACAGCCAGCGACAGTATGGAAGACACACCCAAGGACAAATTACAGTCCCCCTCTCACCAACTGAGATGTTTGAACCGGTGCCTGGAATTCCAGACTACTATATTCCATGGATATTATCCAGACAAATGCGTCAAAATGTAACCTAAATGTTGTTGTCCACAAAAAGTATTCTTTCTTTTTTTTCACATTTATTTAACCAGGTAGGCTAGTTGAGAACAAGTTCTCATTTACAACTGCGACCTGGCCAAGATTAAGCAAAGCAGTGAGACAGAAACAACAACACAGAGTTACACATGGAGTAAACAAGCGTACAGTCAATAACACAATAGAAAAAAAAGAAAGTCTATATACAGTGTGTGCAAATGGCATGAGGAGGTAAGGCAATAAATAGGCCATAGTAGCAAAGTAATTACAATTTAGCAGATTAACACTGGAGTGATAGATGAGCAGATGATGATGAGCAGATGGTGGTGTGTAAGTAGTGATACTGGTGTGCAAAAGAGCAGCAAAGTAAATAAAAACAATATGGGGATGAGGTAGGTAGATTGGGTGGGCTATTTACAGATGGATATTGTACAGCTGCAGCGATCGGTTAGCTGCTCAGATAGCTGATGTTTAAAGTTAGTGAGAGGAATGTAATGTAAATTCCTGGTTTATGTAATCCGTTATCAATTCGATATTTGAATTAACGAATGATGGGATAGGCCTATATGCTTTTGTAAAATATAGCTTGGACTATAAGCCTGTACAAGAAACATTCACAATGGATTATTCCACAACCATACAATAAAGTTAAAAACTGAGATCGCTAAGGCAGTAACGCTGCGTGGGTAAAATCACTGTGGAAGCCCCCCAAAAAGCCATATCGCAATCTATGTGTGATGATAATTGCGTATTTTGCTCTATAACCTGTTAATTCATAGTCTTGTGACCGTGATACATAGGCCTAAAGACCGAGACAATAAGAAAATGGTGGCAGATTAAATAAACCACACCTTTGTTTTATCACAAAACCAGATAGCAAACTCTGTCCAGCATATTGCATGTAGTAACAGACAATTGCATGGTCAAGCAAGTTAATGTTTCCAACATTTTCAGACCACTAAACAACTATTGATTTAGAACCATGGAGTTACCGCAAGTCGCAAAGAAAACAGGAGCTGCCGCCACTATTCCAGCACCATTTCACCTTCAACATCATCAAATCACCTCTGCTTAGTCTAATACAGTGACAACTGAAAGATACCAAAAACTATTTAGTCCAATCAATGTAAGCCAAATATGTGGCTGTCCATGGTGCTGATTTCTGTGTGTGCCCGTGTGTTCGTGCAATTAGAAAAATATGTTGACTGACTCTATTAGAGAAATGCCATCCTCCTCTCTCTCATGTAGACAAAATGGTCTATCACTCTGTCATACAGTACATGCTTTTATTTTTTGTTGTCCTAGGCTACCTGGCTTAAACGCTTGCTCACTAGCCTAACTTCCATTCATGGGCAACGTTAGCTAGTTAACATTAGCCTTCTACATCTAGCTACAGATTGAACTTCCATCCTCTCAGGCCAGTGGCACAACAATGTATGGATTAATGGTTGGATCATAATCACCATTATGATCACTGGCAGTACGGAGAATTATGTAAAACCATGAGTCTAAATCCCTATGCATCCATGGCTAATTAAGGAAAGGGCCAATTTTAGCTAGCTAGCTGGCCGCTGGAGGACAACAACGACATGCAACAATTCAAGTTATGTAATTTAAGTATGCTCTCAATGGTTTTGATAGGAGTGATGCCAAAATCCAAGCTGGCTTCCCTTTTACACTTTTTTTTGGTGCGCCACACAGTTGAGCTCTCTCAGTTTAGCGCAACGCTCAAGGGAGGCCAGATGCTTGCTGGCTTCCCTTGCCTTCAATGCTACGGGCAGCAACAATATACTCGTTTGGACCAGACAGCATCAGATAGTTGGCCTACACATAGAGACTGAGAGGCGCTGTTTCGCTCGCTCTGTTTTCTCCTGTAAGATACATTCAGCCTCTTGCGAATAGAAGGAAAATTATGAAACACTAGAGAGACGAAAGATCACCTGGGGGGCGGCCCGTCAGGAAGTCCAGGATCCAGTTGCAGAGGGAGGTGTTTAGTCCCAGGGTCCTTAGCTTAGTGATGAGCTTCGTGGGCACTATGGTGTTGAACGCTGAGCTGTAGTCAATGAATAGCATTCTCACATAGGTGTTCCTTTTGTCCAGGTGGGAAAGGGCAGTGCCGGTACCCCCTGACTCTGTACCGGTACCCCCTGTATATAGCCCCACTATTGTTATTTACTGCTGCTCTTTAATTATTTGTTATTCTTATTTCTTACTTTTTTGGGGGGGGGGGGATTTTCTTAACTGCATTGTTGGTTAAGGGCTTGTAAGTAAGCGTTTCACTGTAAGGTCTACACCTTTTGTATTCGGCGCATGTGACAAATACATTTTGATTTGATTTGTTCCGACAATCACACCTGGCAACAGGTGTCGCTTCCTATACCATTGGTGGTGGTCCTCTTTAATGGTAATTCATCAAAATGTCTCAAAGTAAATAGCATGTCGTTATGCCAGGGTAGATAGGATGTAAGTGCTGAGACTATGATGATACATACTCACAAAAAAAAAACAGTCATCAGTGCAGTTGGCCATTGTTGGCGCGTTGCGCACGATGGACAAGTGTAGTGCGCGTCTTGGACACAGCGTTGCGCTCTCCGCATTCCTTCTCCAGGAGTCCCCCACCAACTCGCTTCCTCGCCCCACCAAACCCCTCCCTACCATAACATTAGAATAGTAGAGAGACCGTCTAAAGTGACTGAGTGGACAGCCACTCTGCAGCCGAATGCCCTGCGGCTAGTGTAATAGTTTACAGAAAGTCCCGAAAGTGCGACTTCTGAACCGCCGGCGTGCTGCCTAACTGCTCAGGAAATACTACTGAGTTTTGAAACATCATTTCCCCAAAGGAGCGACGAGATTCTGGAATTACTGGAGTTGTGGACAAGTGCGGGAATAGGTTGTCGCTCAAGAGCAACTCATCTTTCGAGGAAGGACAGACTTTTGAACAGCAGGAGTTCAGGATGGAGAAAGCGTCACTGTTTTTGCCCCTTGTCATTCTACTGATACAATGTAAGTAAACTTTTGCATTTAGGTTATTCTGTATGGTAATGAGTAATTCGTGTGTGTGTTTGTTTACGTACTTGTGGGCGTATTTAATGCATGTTGGGGTTGATCTGTATTGGTGTTCTTGATAATTAAATTACCGTCATCCCTATTGCTTTTCTATGTGTAATGCCATGTCAGCTGTTTGTGTTTAGAAAAAATAAGCCATTTTAGATAGGAAAATATTGATAAAGCACAATTTAAAAAATATATACATTATTATTGTGATCTTACTGTGTTGATGCTTCTAGTGCTTCACACACAAATAAAAAAAGGGGCCAGCACTTCTTTCGGTTGCAATTGACTTCACTTATTACATTTAAAGTGTATTTAACTAAGCAAGTTGGTTAAGAACAAATTCTTATTTACAATGACGGTCTAGGAACAGTGAGTGGGTTAACTGACTTGTTCAGGGGCAGAACGTCAGTTTGTTTTACCTTGTCAGCTCCGTGATTCGACCTCGCAACCTTTCTGTTACTGACCCAACGCTCTAACCACTATGGCCGTACTAGAGTTTCCAACGTTGCCGGTCTTTCGTATACAGCCTTCCTCACTGTGTGTGCGCCTTATTGCGATGATATTGGACTACATGCAACTACAGAAAACAGATACGGACCACTAATGTGGCCTTAAGTTTTTGTTGGAAACAGGCCAGTCTAATCTGGATGCGGGCAACCCAAGGGCGGGTACCACCAACTTTGATAACAGCAGGTCACCATATTGTCCCATCCCAAATGGCACTCTATATTCCCTTTATAGTGCACTACATTTTTATCAGGGCACATAGTGCTCCGTTCGAAAGTAGTGCACTACAAAGGGTGTCATTTGGGACGATTCCATGGTGTCAGTGAGATGCCAACATTTAGCAAACAAGCCCCCCACCACCACCACCACCCCTGACTGGCACAGCTGTTCCTGACAGGGCAGTGCAGGGTTACACGGATACAGAGGGGCTTTGTTCTCCTTGGAAGACACACACACATTCTCTCTGTCTCTCTAGATCACTCTCTGTCTGGAAATGGATGTCCTCTTAGATGCTAATAGATGCCTAACATATCAAATGCTCCTAGCACAGATTTAGTGTTCAGTTGTAGTTTATAATAATAGGTAATTGGTGGTGGGGGGGTTCAATTCCAATTGAAGTCACTCAATTATGAAGTATTTGCATTTAGACATTTTTTATAGAAGTAGCATCTCATTTTCCGTTTATTGCAAAGTCATTTAAAATAAATGCCCCTTTTTTAAATTCTTGAATTGGAATTGTAGTTTTCTTCGTGAATTGACTGACTTCAATTTGAATTGACTTATCTTCTGTCTCTCTCTCTCTCTCCCTCTCTCTCTTTGTCCATCCAGCCAGGGAGAGACAATGCTCATCCTCAGAGAGAAAGAGGGAGTGATGAGGCACACACACACTCCCAACACAGCTGCAGTGATAACAGTGTTACACATACTCACAAAGTAACACAGACAGCAAGCAGGGAGGGACAAAATACACAAGGCTGCACTTTTACCGCCTACTGTACTCAAACATCTGAAGGACAATGTGAATAGGCAACATGAGTCTGCAGTTTGAATTCATACTGTACTTACGCACATCAAACGAGAGATAGCATTCTGCCACTGATAATGTGTAGGCCTATGTACACCTAATTGCCTAAATACTCATAACTAGGATTCAGAACGATAATTCAAAATCAATGGGACACACATTCAGTTTTTCCGTTTATTTCCTGTGAATCGACTAGATTGAAATTAAATTGAGTATGCTTCATTGTTTGCTTCATTGTTTTTCAGCGAGCAAGTTGTTTACGTTTTGTTTCCCAACTTTTGCTCTGCTGTCCTGGCCATTTAAGATGGCCACCTCCACCCTGAGAGGACCTGTATATCCATTATCACTTCCTGTGCCTCTCCAATGCCTTTGTCTCACTTTGGCCTCCATTCTTTCCCTCAATTCTTCCACGTAGACCCGGTTTGCGTCTAGATTCCCTATATAGTGTTCTACTTTTGAACAGGGCCCATAGGGCACTATGTAGGAAGTGGGATACCATTTGGGACGCACTCCTGCCCTTCAGTGGGGGGAAGCAGGAGACCAGGAGGATTGGTTAGGACCTTTCCTCTGCCCCACCCCACCCTCTGGTCCACTAATAGAACCACAGGAAGTTGTGCAACAAACAGAAGCTAACGAAACAGGAAGCTAGCGAACTGCTAACAGTGGGGAAAAGCAGGAGACCAGGAGGATTGGTTAGGACCTTTCCTCTGCCCCACCCCACCCTCTGGTCCACTAATAGTGCAACAAACAGAAGCTAACGAAACAGGAAGCTAGCGAACTGCTAACAGTGAATGACTCATTTGGTTGTTGACCTCAGTTAAGTACAGTGTAGACCAGTGGGTTCCCCAACCAGGGGTACTTGGCCTATCCAAGGGGGTACTTGATAAGACTCATGAGCATGGGCTCATGAATGCACACGAGGGGGTACTTCAGGGGGACTCTAGGCAAAGCAACAAAATAACTAGGGCTTTACAATGATGGTGAAATGTTGGGGTTAAGTGGGTTAATAACTTTCTAGAATCATAGAGGGTGCACAGAGGGACATGTCAAAATGCTGAATTATGGCACTTTAGCAAGTGTTATTCATATAATAAAAAACCCAGTGGTGTAAAGTACTTAAGTAAAAAGTACTACTTAAGTAGTTTAGGGGGTATCTGTACTTTACTATTTATAGTTTTGACTACTTTTACTTCACTACATTCCTAAAGAAAATAATGTACTTTTTACTCCATACATTTTCCCTAACACCCAAAAGTACTAGCTACATTTTGAATGTTTAGCAGGACAGGAAAATGGTCCAATTCACACACTTATCAAGAAAACATCATTGGCCATCTCTACTGCCTCTGATCTGATTAATCACTAAATATAAATGCTTGCCCCTGGCTATCCGTAAATAAATAAATAAAACGATTCAATTGTGCCATCTGGTTTGCTTAATATAAGGAATTTGAAATGATTTATACTTTTACTTTTGATACTTAAGTATATTTTAGAAATTACATTTACTTTTAAAACTTAAGTATATTTAAAACCAAATACTTTTGGACTTTTACTCAAATAGTATTTTACTGGAGGACTTTCTCTTTTACTTGATTCATTTTCTGTTAAGGTTGCTTTTACTCAAGTATGACAATTGGGTACTTTTTCCACCACTGAAAAACCTGATTTTCTCCATGGGGTATAGTATATTTTAAAAGGCTCTTCATTTACTATAACAGGCTTTAAAAATTCAATATTGGTGCACAATTTCTACATAAGATGTCAAAAGGGACATAAAAGGCAGTCTTTTCATGGAACGACCCACATATTAAGTGTGTGTTGTACATAACGTTATTGTACCAAACTGTGGTCCAGTTAATCTCCCCCACACACACATACATATGCACATACACACGCAACACGTGCTCCTCCCTCAATGGTTGGGCGTTACCCGGGCGACCTGTGGACAGCAACAGGATGACAAAACAATAATCCTGACCCCTGCACCAATCAACCGACAGGAAGGGATGCTCCTATTTCCTGTTCCTGTCTAGATGTACATGTTCAACTGGAGCGACACACAGACACAGCCAGCCAACCAAACAATCAGCCATGAGTCTTCATGCTCCACTGTCAATCTGGTCCAGAGGAAAAACTGGTTCATAACAGATATAATTGGTTCATACAACATTCACAACTGGTTCATCATAACTGAATATAACTGGTTTATAACAGATTATAAACTAGTTCATAACTGATTCTAATTGCTTTATAGCTGATTTATAACTGCATTAACGTGTTCATAACTGGTCCTCCATCTTACAACCCTTTCCCCCAACCCCATATGTGGCACCTCTCTCTCTCTCTCTCCATCCCTCAGGCCTCCCCATTGTCCCTGTTACTGTGTCAACAACCACGCCCAAGGTGGAGGTCCATGAGAACTCTGATGCGGTTCTGAGCTGTGATTTCCGGACAGAGAAGGAACAGAATCCTCGAATCGAGTGGAAGAAGAAAGGAACAGATGTATCATTTGTTTACTATGAGGGACACTTCAGAGGTGATTGGCTGTCCTGGCACATTTTCTTCCATTGCTCTCTTTCAGTCTCATTTAATCCCTGTCCAGAGCCCATCTTCAGACTCTCAGATTTCATTTACTCTCCTCACATGAGGGAAACACATTTTAAGAGCTTCATCAACATAAAGCTGAATGTGATGAACATTACAAAGACATTTGTATGAGAAGTTACCAGATGGTTGATGTTAGTTTAAGTAGAACTTTTGTTCTTAAGAAACCACATCTGTGTTGACCGGTTTCCACTCTCCCAGGAGCCTTTGCGGGGCGTGCCAGGATCAAGGGGGCAACGGTGACCCTACAGAGGGTGACCCAGAAAGACGCAGGCGAATACCGCTGTGAGATCACTGCCCCTCACGACACCATCACCCTGGGGGAGACTAACATCACCCTCGAAGTCTTGGGTGTGTACCACATCATCTGTCTGCCTGACTGAGTGTTCTGAGTGTGTCTGTGTGTTGTCTCAGACATGCTGCCCGTGCTGTTTGAGCACCCCCTTAAACCCAGCTGACATTGCGGCTGTACCCTCCTCACAGTGCCCCCCCACACCCCATCCTGTGAGATCCCCAGCTCGGCCTTGACGGGCTCTGTGGTGCAGCTGCGCTGTAGGGACCAGCAGAGCATCCCCCCAGCCACCTACTCCTGGTACAAAGATGACAAGCCTCTGACCCCCTCCCGCATGGCCAACGCCACCTACCATCTCAACCCAATCACGGGCATATTGGTGAGATACTTTTTAAGAACAGTGTATATACAGTCGTACCATTGATGCTTTGGCACGATTTACTCAATGTACAGTGCATTCAGAAAGCATTCAGACCCCTTCCCTTTTTCCACATTTAGTTACGTTACAGCTTTATTCTAAAATATATATTTTTTTAAATCCTCCTCAATCTACATACAATACCCCATAATAACAAAGCAAAAACAGGTTTTTAGAAATGTTTGCAAATGTATTACAAATAAAAAACAGAAATACCTTATTTACATAAGTATTCAGACCCTTTGCTATGAGACTCAACATTGAGATCAGGTGCATCCTGTTTCCATTGATCATCCTTGAGATGTTTCTACAACTTGATTGGAGTCCACCTGTGGTAAATTCAATTGATTGGACATCATTTGGAAAGGCACACACCTGTCCATATAAAGTCCCACAGTTGGCAGTGCATGCCAGAGCAAACACCAAGCCACGGGGTCGAAGGAATTGTCTGTAGAGCTCCGAGACAGGATTGTGTCGAGGCACAGATCTGGGGAAGGGTACCAAAACAATTCTGCAACATTGAGGGTCCCCAAGAAAACAGTGGCCTCCATCATTCTTAATTGAAAGAAGTTTGGAACCCCCAAGACACTTCCTAGAGCTGGCCGCCTGGCCAAACTGAGCAATCGGGGGAGAAGGGCCTTGGTCAGGGAGGTGACCAAGAACCCAATGGTCACTCTGACAGAGCTCCAGAGTTCCTCTATAGAGATGGGAGAAACTTTCAGAAAGACAACCATCTCTGCAGCCCTCCACCAATCAGGCCTTTATGGTCAAGTGGCCAGACAGAAGACAATTCTCAGTAAAAGGCATGAAAGCCCACTTGGAGTTTGCCAAAAGGCACCTAAAGACTCTCAGACCATGAGAAACAAAATTCTCTGGTTTGATGAAACCAAGATTGAACTCTTTGGCCTGAATGTCAAGCAACACATCAAGGAAACCTGGCACCATTGCTAAGGTGAGGCATGGTGGTGGCAGCATCATGCTGTGGGGATGGTTTTCAGCGGCAGGGACTGGGAGACTAGTCAGGATCAAGGAAAGATGAACGGAGAAAGTACAGAGAGATTGTTGATGAAAACCTGCTCCAAAGCGCTCAGGACCTCAGACTGGGGCGAAGGTTCACCTTCCACAGGACAACGACCCTAAGCACACAGCCAAGACAACGCAGGAGTGGCTTCGGGACAAGTCTCTGAATGTTCTTGAGTTGCCAAGTCAGAGCCCGGACTTTAACCCGATCGAACATCTTTGGAGAGACCTGAAAAATAGCTGTGCAGTGACGCTCCCCATCCAAATCAAATTGTATTGTATTTGTCACATGCACCAAATACAACAGGTGTAGATCTTACAGTGAAATGCTAACTTATAAGCCCTTAACCAACAATGCAGTTTTAAGAAAAATAAGTGTTAAGTAAAAAATGTAAGTATCAAGTAATTAAAGAGCAGCAGTAAAATAACAATAGCGAGGCTATATACAGGCAGTACCAGTACAGAGTCAATGTGCGGGGCCACCGGTTAGTCGAGGTAATTCAGGTAAAATGTACATGTAGGTAGAGTTAAAGTGACTATGCATAGATAATTAACAGGGAGTAGCAGCAGCGTTAAAGAGGGGGGGCAATGAAAATAGTCTGGGTAGCCATTTGATTAGCTGTTCAGGAGTCTTATGGCTTGGGGGTAGAAGCTGATAAGAAGCCTTTTGGACCTAGACGTGGCGCTCCAGTACCGCTTGCTGTGCGGTAGCAGAGAGAACAGTCTATGACTAGGATGGTTGGAGTCATTGACAATTTCTAGAGCCTTCCTCTGACATCGCCTGTTATAGAGGTCCTGGATGGCAGGAAGCTTGGCCCCAGTGATGTACTGGGCCGTACGCACTACCCTCTGTTGTACCTTGCGGTCGGAGGCCGAGCAGTTGCCATACCAGGCAGTGATGCAACCAGTCAGGATGCTCTCGATGGCGCAGCTGTAAAACCTTTTGAGGATCTGAGGACCCATGCCAAATATTTTCAGTCTCCTGAGGAGGAATAGACTTTGTCGTGCCCTCTTCACAACTGTCTTGGTGTGTTTGGATCATGATAGTTTGTTGGTCATGAGGACACCAAGGAACTTGAAGCTCTCAACCTGATCCACTACAGCCCCGTCGATGAGAATGGTGGTGTGCTTGGTTCTCCTTTTCCTGTAGTCCCCAATCATCAACCTGACAGAATTTTTCGAGGATCTGTCAGAGAAGAATGGGAGAAACTCCAAAAATACAGTTGTGCCAAGCGTGTAGTGACATCCCCAAGAAGACTCAAGGCTGTAATCACTGCCAAAGGTGCTTCAACAAAGTACTGAGTAAAGGGTCTGAATACTTTAAATGTGATATTTCAGTTCTTTTTTGCAAGCAAAACATTTCTAAAAAGCTGTTTTTGCTTTGTCATTATGGGGTATTGTGTGTAGATTGATGAGGGGAGAAAAAAACTATTTAATAAACCAATTAGGCACATTTGGGCAGTCTTGATACAACATTTTGAACAGAAATGCAATGTTTCACTGGATCAGTCTAAAACTTTGCACATACACTGCAAAATCTAAATTGCGCCTGAGCTGGAATAATACATTATGGCCTTTCTCTTGCATTTCAAAGATGACGGTACAAAAAAAATACAAAAAAACGCATGGCTTTTTCTTTGTATTGTCTTTTACCAGATCTAATGTGTTATTCTCCTACATTCATTTCACATTTCCACAAATTTCAAAGTGTTTCCTTTCAAATGGTATCAAGAATATGCATATCCTTGCTTCAGGTCCTGAGCCACAGGCAGTTAGATTTGGGTATGTCATGTTAGGAGAAAATTGAAAAAAGGGGTGGATCCTTAAGAGGTGTTAATCCATTTTAGAATAAGGTTGTAACGTAAACATTTTTGGAGAAAGTCAAGGGGTCGGAATACTTTCCGAATGCGCTGTATGTGCCAGTAAAGCAATTTGAATTTGACAGAATGAGGGCCCAGCCACACCCACAGACTGTGTTACATAGGAGCCACACTAGGGCATCGAGATTTTATTTTTACCTACTTCACTGGATGTGTAATTTTTGGCCAGCGAGAGCAATGTGCAAGGTCCTTTATCCTATTGTGAGCTGCGGGGAAAAAAATGAAAATAGAACAAAAGTATAACTTCACCTACAGCTCACTTACGCCCAAGTTTCATTGCCATTAATAGGAGCGCCTCACGCTCTGTACACTGTAAGTTATTCATCCGATGTAGCAGGCCTCCATTACAGACTCCAATACATGGAAGTATAACCAACCACTAACACAGTATATGATAATACAAACCTCAGTAGGACACTGAAACCTTAGTTACAGTTCAGACCAACAGTGGCTACCTCAGAAATCAAATCAAATTTTATTGGTCACATACACGTGGTTAGCAGATGTTATTGCGAGTGTAACGAAATGCTTGTGCTTCTAGTTCCGACAGTGCAGCAATATCTAACAAGTAATCAAAAATGTCCATAACACCTACCTAATACACACAAATCTAAGTATAGGGATGGAATAAGAATATATACATATAAATATATGGATGAGCAATGACCAAGCGGCATAGGCAAGATGCAATAGATGGTATAAAATACAGTATATACATTTGGGATGAGTAATGCAAGATATGTAAACGTTATGTAAAGTGGCAATATTAAAGTGACTAGTGATACATTTATTAAAGTGGCCAATGATTTCAAGTCTGTATGAAGGCAGCAGCCTCTCTGTATTAGTGATGGCTGTTTAACAGTCTGATGGCCTATTTTTCAGTCTCTCGGTCCCAGATACACCTGTACTGACCTCACCTTCTGGATGGTAGCAGGGTGAACAGGCAGTGGCTCGGGTGGTTGTTGTCCTTGATGATCTTTTTGGCGTTCCTGTGACATCAGGTGCTGTAGGTGTCCTGGAGGGAAGGTAGTTTGCCCCTGGTGATGCGTTGTGCAGACCTCACTACCCTCTGGAGAGCCCTGCGGTTGTGGGCGGTGCAGTTGCCGTACAAGTTGGTGATACAGCCCGACAGGATGCTCTCAATTGTGCATCTGTAAAAAACTGTGAGGGTTTTAGGTGACAAGCCAGATTTCTTCAGCCTCCTGAGGTTGAAGAGACTATGTTGCGCCTTCTTCACCATACTGTCTGTGTGGGTGGACCATTTCAGTTTGTCCGTGATGTGTTCGACGAGGAACTTAAAAGTTTCCACCTTCTCCACTGCTGTCCCGTCGATGTGGATAGGGGGATGCACCCTCTGCTGTTTCCTGAAGTCCACGATCATCACCGGCCCAGACGGCTAGGGATGCCGTCTGGGCCGTCAGCCTTGCGAGGTTTAACACGTTTAAATGTCTTTCTCACGTCGGCCACGGAGGAGAGCCCACAGTCCTTGGTAGCGGGTCGCGTCGGTGGCACTGTATTATCATCAAAGCGGGCAAAGAAGGTGTTTAGTTTGTCTGGAAGCAAGACGTCGGTGTCCGTGGCTGGTTTTCTTTTTGTAGCCTGTGATTGTCTGTAGACCCTGCCACATACATCTCGTGTCTGAGCCATTGAATTGCAACTCTACTTTGTCTCTATACTAACATTTGTTTGATTGCCTTGCAGAGGGAATAACTACACTGTTTGTATTCGTCCATATTCCCAGTCTGGGGTTTCCATGGTTAAATGAGGTGGTTCGCTCATTCAGTCTCTGGTTAGGGTAGGTTTTAATAGTCGCAGTGGGTACAACTTCTCCTATACACTTCCTTATAAATTCACTCACCGACTCAGTGTATAAATCAATATTATTCTCTGAGGCTACATGTCCCAGTCCGGGTGATCAAAACAATCTTGAAGTGTGGATTCCGATTGGTCAGACCAGCGGTTATTAATAGACCTTGTCACGGGTACATCCTGTTTGAGTTTCTGTCTATAGGAAGGGAGGAGCAAAATGGAGTTGTGGTCAGATTTGCTGAAAGGAGGGCAGGGGAGAGCCTTGTATGCATCGCGGAAGTTAGTGGCAGTGATCCAGTGTATTGCCAGCGCGAGTGCGACAATCAATATTCTGATATAGGTCACTTCCCTTTGGTCAGACATCAACCCATATAGACCCTTAGTTCGGAAGCACACTGGTATACTCTAGACCAATTGCAAAAAAACGGTACAGGTTCTGTGCATCATATCATCTTCCTCTCTCTTTTTCTTTCCATTGAGCCCTCCATCTGTCTCTTTCCCTCTCCTCTGGCAGGAGTTTAAGACTGTGGCGAGAGGCGACACGGGACAGTACAGCTGTCTGGCATCAAACAAAGTGGGGCCGCCCAAGATGTGTGAGGCTAAACACATGAAGATAGGTGAGTGTGCGTGCATGTATGCAAGTGTGTGTGTGTAATTATGAGAATGATTGTGGTTCATATTAGTGTAGTTTTGTCTTTCCACAAACTGGCGTGACTCTCGTGCTTCAAACCACATTGATATGGTCTATAACCAACACAGTTACAATACCAGAGCTAGTGTTATGTCTTGTAAAATCCCAAGATTAAACAGTACTGCGAGGGGCACGTTTTTCTATACAGGCATTTGTCTATGGAATAGCCTCCCCCTGGAGATCAAGCAAAGAAAAAGTGGAAATAGCTTCAAAAACCAGGCAAAGGTTTTCATTTGGATAAGGTTGTCTAAGTAAGAGAAACCACTACACTGCCCCTTGTGCCCCCTACTGCTGGTCAGGTGTATTTATCTGAAGGATCGGTATGATCTACAATGAATAGATTGATTTTTAAGGTTAGGGAAAGGTGCAGTGAATAGTGCCACTTTTTAGGTTGTCAATATAAATTAATGTATTTATGGTTGTTTGTAATTTTGTCTTGCCTTTTTAATTATTAAATGTGTTATTGTTTTTACCATCTGGGACCACTTTGGAAACAAGCGTTTTAATTAATACTTTCAAGTGATATCCTCTGGGTCCAGATTGTACATTTTGTTGTATATGTCTGTTACACAAAATAAATTAAATTGTGAAGTGTAGGTATATAGGCATACAACTGTACAATTGGTCTTCTAAGCTAAGGAAACATTAGAACAAATGGTACAACATAAACAGTAATGAAAGAAATAGAAGTTGTTTTTCAAAAAGATAAACAAAAAAGAAAAGACCTCTTGAATAACCCCCAGAAGGATAACCGAGCCGTGGCTTTTGTGGAGCGATAGGTAACGATGCATCAAGGGTGACTTGTCGATGTGTTCAGAGGGTCCCTGGTTCGAGCCCAGGTTGGGGCGAGGAGAGGGACAGAAGCAACACTGTTCCACAAATATCTTAAGGTCATACTTTTCTCTCACTTGTTCAAAGGAGGCAAAGGCCCCCACTAGGTACAGATCCCTTATGGCATGGATCCGAACTTCTCCCCAGCGATCAAAATTATTAAGTTGGAAGGGGCAAAGGAAGGATTCCTCACTATCGGGAGCAGCAATGACACTGGTCTGAGGTCAAAGAGTACCTTAACTTGCTTCCAAATACAGATTGTGCTATGTGCAATGGGTTTGTGTCTATAAAGCGATTTCCCAAGGCGTATAAGGGACATCATCACTGCACCAATGGAGTAGGGGAAGCAATCCTCATGCTCCATGTCAAGCCAAAAGTATGACACAGGTGCGTCATCGAGCCAAAACGTGGCAGGGTTTTTAGCTTTAAATAGGGAAGAGTACAGTTTTGTAATTTCAATCCCCAGGTGGGTTCATTTTTTCTGAGGAAATCTTAAATGGGAGATGTTTTAACCAAGAAGGGTCCTGCACTCAAACAGCCATTAATTCACTTATTCCAATTGATTCTGTAGCCAGAGAAGGTACAAAACAAATGAATCAGATCCAAGATATCTCCGATACTGGCTTGAGTGTTGGTTATATAGAGGAGAATGTCATCTGCGTGTAGAGAAATGTTATTAGAGGTGCCCTCAGTATTGTAACCAACTAGCGTGACTCTCAAACTCTCTCACTCTCTCTTTCAGAGGATGTAAACATGGCAGGGGTCGTTGCTGCGGTCGTGGTCATCTGTCTGGTCATCGCCATTTGTGGCTTCGGGGGGTACTATGCACACCGTAATGGCTACTTCAGCAGTGAGTCTGTCTGCCCCTCTCTCTGTCTGTCCATGTACATACAATATGTCTGACTCTCTGTTAGAAAATATCATTTGCACTCACTTCCTCTTACTTTCTGTCTCCACTCTCCTCTTCATTTCTATCCATCTCCAGAACACAGAGGAAGGTAAGAGTTGTCCTTAAATCCATGAACAATTATTAAAATACAGCGACGACACCCTGCCACGGAATACATCTGCATTGCTGTGTAACTACCACTGACTAATAGAGGTGTGTGCGTTTGAATGTTCCGAGTGAGTTCAGTAGAGAGTGACAGGTGTGATTGAGCCCAGCGATGCAAGCCTGTCTCTTCTCACAGAGAGAGACACGAACAGGTGTTTTATGACCCAGTTAGGAAAAACTAGGTTTGTTATTTTGACTGACTGACTCTAGATTAGGCCAGTTAGATGACTAGGTATATTATCATGATTATTTTGAATGAATTACAAATAATACCAATAATGAGTCATTGTTTATCTAGGGAAGTCACATTGTGATTGACATCTCTTTTTCAAGTGAACCCTGACTGCTAATTAACTTCCCTCTCGGCTGAATTGTGATTCGCTTACCCCCTCCGTGTGGTCGTGTTGTTAGTAACCCTGAGCATGGATTGTGAACCTCATCACCCCCTCACTCAACTTTGACCCCCCCCAGGTCCTTTTGGATCCCTCAGTGTCATGGTGTGGCCCACATCAGCAGCCAGGACCTCCATAGAACAAAAGACAAGTGAGTCTGAACCACAGACAGACCGAGTAATAGATTTAAAAGTAGACAATTTAACAATTGACAATGAACAGGACTTTATATAGAAGCACACTGTTTGTGTGCGCTTGCGCGTGGACGTGTGCGCCCAGGAGTCCTTTACAGAAAAAGTTGCCCTTTCCGCTCCGCTCCATAGGACCGTGTCCTGTGCTGTGTTTGATGTAATGGTGTTCTTTGATAGATGCCAATGTTTTTACTGAGACCACAGCTGCATCACATTTAGGAAACTCCCTCCCTCTCGCTCCCTCCACTGTGTCAAACAATCCATTGTCTTTATAAATGCCTCTGTCTTCCAGGACTAATGCCAACTACAACCCTCCACCCCAAGATGTGAGTGTTTTTCCTCAGATTTTCTCTGTTGATGTATTCATGGATGGGTATTATGTTCACAGGAAATGTTGACTTGAGCATTACCCCTTACATGTGACATTTTCTAGATAACATTTTATAACCATATTAAAAGACAATATGATCATTTCTAGTAGAATTCTCTTGGCAGTAGTAGTAAGTAAAATTCTCCAAATGGTTACTAATAATGGAGAAAAAGATCTGAATTGCAGTAGTTCTGACTGAATGAAAATATGCTACTGTTTTCTCTCGCTCAGCCTGCGGACTTCAAACACACCCAGTCCTTCATGCTGTGAGGACCGCGACAACCCCCTGGAAGACACCACACATACCAGCATCATGACAACACTGGAGTAGTTTTATTCGACCCAAATGAATAGCTCTAAGAATAGTTAATCATTTTTGGGGGACTGACCAACCCTGCTCTCCTCACCCTTGTGGATGGATAGCAAGGAGGGACAGACAACTCTGCGTAGAGGCCATTTATTCCTCCTGTTTTGCTGTCCCTGGGCCTTCAATGCAAGCCTATTATATTAGTCACATGGTACTCTACTCCCCTCTGGTGGCCAAGTTGTTAAACTACAGCCTATCGCCATCTTGTGGTGGACCCATGGAATTACGTCCCACACATGCTCACTTCCCCCTCAACTGGCCAAAACATGAACTACCTAAATCTTATTTTATACCAAAGACTTGAACATGGCATCTGAGTGTGATATACTGTACATATTTTCTGATGGTTATTGGATAAGCATTGATGTGAACTTAAGGGAAAGTTGTGGATACAAGGTAGCCATCACATTAGGCCTCCCGAGTGGCGCAGCATCTCAGTGCAAGAGGTGTCACTACAGTCCCTGGTTCGAATCCAGGCTGTAACACATCCGGCTGTGATTGGGAGTCCCATAGGGCGGCGCTCAATTGGCCCAGCGTCGTCTGGGTTTGGACGGGGTAGGTCGTCATTGTAAATAAGAATTTGTTCTTAACTGACCAATCCATTTTCTTCTGAGGGCAGTACTCGCGTAGACCTCATTCAGTCGGTTTGGATTTTTATTTAACCTTTACTTAACTAGGCAGGTCAGTTAAGAACAAATTCTTATTTACAATGACGGCCTACCCCGGCCAAACCCAGACGACGCTGGGCCAATTGTGCGCCGCCCTATGGGACTCCCAATCACAGCCGGTTGTGATACAGCCTGGAATCGAACCAGGGTCTGTAGTGATGCCTCCCCACTCGGGAGCCCAAAATTACATAGTCGATGTCCTCGCCCCCCCGTTAGTCTAATTAGCATACAGGTAAAAAAAAATAAAAAATATCCACATCAAAGTCCATCTGTTTTAAGATGGAGAAATTGTTTTTTTGGATGGGCCGCGCCCCAATAATAGTAAAGCAGTGTTGGTCAGAACAGGAGACATCCCGAAAAACACCAGAGATCACCACAAGTCTTATGGATTGCCTCCTCCATTTTGAATATTGGCCATCCACTATATGCCTTTCAGAACAGTGCAGGAAAGGAGACACTTTGGGATCGATTCAATCCGTAATGACGAAGTTCAGTGCTATGATTGAAATTAAAAGGCGATGTTCCTATTTTCGTAGACTTCCTTCACGTTGAACGCTGCATAATGTTGGCTCAATCATAAATTACCTTTACATTTCAATCGTGCAATAGCGCTGAATTTCAGCAATACTAATTGAATTGAGACCTTTGAGATGGACCCCTGCTCACCCGAAGATGCCTACATTTTCTGTGATGCCCAGTGCCTTTCAAAAGTAGTTGTTATATTCTATCTAGGGGCTCTTTTGTAAGTGTTTTCTTGTTTTGTTTAAGCTAAAGTATTATTGTGCTACTGCATTTTTGTCTAATAGTGTATGTTTCTTAGGCTATGGATGAAGGGGTTGCTGTAAGTTTATTCTTTGTAAGATGCTTATTCAGTATTAAAGATTTTCTATCATAAACTTTTTCAATCATTTCTCGCCATGTAGCCTTCTCCCACAGCCGCTGGAACAGGGTGGAGTGCCATGAGTCAGGCGAGCGAGACTGTACTGTAACGTCATCATATGTTATCATTCAAAATCAGTAAATGATCAAAAATGCAAGCATGTAAGGTTGAACATGGTTTGCAAAATCACTCTTATTATAACCCCTTGACTGATTAGCGTAAGAAAACAAATGTTCTCACGTTTAATCCAACATCATTTATTAAATAGTACATTATAGTGGTGACATGTAGGACAGAGACAACGTCATCATGGCCAGTGTTCACTTGGCCACTTCCTGCAGCTGGGGCTCTGGAGAAGAGAGAAGGGAGATTGAGTAATGCTGGGTCGTATTCATTAGTGCATACCGTAGTAAAACACTTTGCAAAACAAAAACAAGCGTTTATTGTTCCGGTAGTTCCTTTCATGTTTTGTGTGTGTGCGTGTGTATATATATATATATATATATATACATTTATTTTTGGTGCCTAATGAATACAACCCTGGTTGATGGTGAATGAATTCTTTAAAACCACCCGTGTCAAACTCATTTCATGGAGGGCTGAGTGTCTGTGGGTTTTTGCTCCTCCCTTGTACTTGATGAATTAAGGTCACTAATTACTAAAGAACTCCCCTCACTGGCTGTCTAGGTCTTAATTGAAAGGAAAAACACGCGGACACTAGAACCACCATGGAATGACTGACACCCCTGCTTTAAGCATAGAATGAGTAAACTACGTAGGGTGAGACGGTGGTATTACAGTTTAGTCTATGACCAAGCAACCAAGAAATGCTTCTACTGCAGTAGAGCTGGGTGACATCCATATCACAATAAATTGACAATTATTACAATAATGACAAATCAAACACATTTGTTCAAATGAATTTACACCCCAGTTACTTTTTCTATTACACTTTAAATGTCGTAGCTATCTATTGTTCCATTAGCAATCGCCCATATTATTTCAAACATCACATTTCTCTACTGTAGGCAACTTGTCGTTATTAATGATATCAGTAAAACGTCTGATCCCAGCTCTATACTGCAGCCTTAACGAACCTGTAAATTTGAAGTCAGGGAATTTGGTGAGGTCACCGGTCCCGTATAACCTCTGCAGTTTGGTGATCTCCTCTGAGACACCCTTTTCGTAAGAGGGGCCTGCATCAACAATCCCACCTGCTGCAGCCCTGGAGAAAAGAGAAAGATGGGGAATGAACCTTTAAAACAACACTAGCATAGAATACACTACTCTGTTGTTTAGGCCTGACCCCATTTAGTCGACTGGTCGACCGATAGTTCTTTATTCGAGCAGTAGCAAAAATATATATAGTTGTGTAGAAGACACCGGTCTGATTTGCCCCTGTGAGTGGACTAATCCATTGTGGAGGCCGTGGGGATGGCACAGTCCATCACTCTAATACATGTGCTACTAAAATTGTATATGGTTATATTATATTATATAAGAACAATGGTGCAACAATAATGAAAAATATGTTTTATAACAAATTTGCTTTCTCCCGCGTTGGCTAGTGGTCGCTGTCCACGGTTCTGAAACACGCCGTTGAATTGGCACCTTTTCCTAGACCATGTTGCTATGTGCATAATAGCAAAGTTAACGAGCATATTTGTGTTGAACAATGCAGCGGAGGCAGCAGCAGAATGAGGAGACGACAAAACAGCCCTTGCCTTATTGTGTAAGAAAAGTGAGGAAACCAACGTATTTAGGTCTAGAAATCAGTAGCCTTACTATTAAATGTGCCTGGCTTTATAAATCATTCATATACAGTGCATTTGGAGAGTATTCAGACCCCTTCACTTTGGAGCTGGTTTTCATCAAGGACCTCTGTACTTTGCTCCGTTCATCTTTCCCTCAATCCTGACTAGTGTCCCAGTCCCTGCCACTGAAAAACATCCCCACAGCATGATGCTGCAACCACCATGCTTCACCTTAGGGATGGCGCCAGGTTTCCTCCAGATGTGACACTTGGCATTCAGGAGTTCAATCTTGGTTTCATCAGACCAGAGAATCTTGTTTCTCATGGTCAGAGTCCTTTAGGTGCCTTTTTTTTTGGCTGTAATGTGCCTTTTACTGTGGACTACCACTTTTACTACCATAAAGGCCTACTTGAGGGAGTGCTGCAGAGATGGTTGTCCTTCTGGAAGGTTCTCCCAGCTCCACAGAGGAACTCTGGAACTCTGTCAGAGTGACCATTGGGTTTTTGGTCACCTCCCTGACCAAGGCCCTTCTCCCCCGATTGCTCAGTTTGGCCAGGCGGCCAGCTCTAGGAAGAGTCTTGGTGGTTCCAAACTTCTTCCATTTAAGAATGATGGAGGCCACTGTGTTCTTGGGGACCTTCAATGCTGCAGAAATGTTTTGTTATCCTTACCAAGATCTGTGCCTCGACACAATGCTGTCTCGGAAATCTACGGACAATTCCTTCAACCTAACGCCTTGGTTTTTGCTCTGACATGCACTGTCAACTGTGGGACCTTACATAGACAGGTGTGTGCCTTTCCAAACGATGTCCAATCAATTGAATTTACCACAGGTGGACTCCAATCGAGTTGTAGAAACATCTCAAGGATGATCAATGGAAACAGGATGCACCTTTAATCTTTTCTTTACACTTTTCTTCCTGTAGAACAGCCCCTCTGATATTATTTATTTAGTGTTTACACTGTTCCAAATTGGCAGAAAAATAATAATTATAATAATAAGTAATGTCATTATCATTAGTAGGGTGAGTTTAGCAGCATTGTATAACCACCATTGAGCTGTAGGCCTAAGAGCGCATCCTATTTAGTCCTAATATGTTAACTTACTTAGGCCTACATTTGAAATACTTACTGGATACTGTATCAATCCTTCATAAGTTCATGTCATCAAAGCATATGAGTCATTTATGATTTCGTTTTAAAATAAAGCGAACCTTGAATAATTAGCTTAAACAATAAATAAACCGTTCTAGTCGAGTTTATTTGTCACGTCCTCTGCATCCATTTTGCTGCCACGGTGTTCGGAATTTGTTAGAACCAATTTATTGATGTGATTATGATATGATATATTATGATATGCTATAGATCAGGCCCTATAGGTCACGTGCGTGCGATGCTTACGTGTCATGTAAAGAGAGCAAGTGTTGAGGGAATGTTTTTCCTAAACAAATGAGGGATTTCGGGCAACAGAACTTTTCAGTCAGAAATGGCTGTAATTATGTGGCAGCTTAAGCAACAGAGACAGCACGAGAAACACTGATGTTCTGTGGTGGTCACTGCAGCAGGGAGGAGACAGAGACAACGGGTGCTAGTCAAAGTCACTCGCTGTCTTCTTTTTTTAACACAGCAAGTCTTAGCCCAGCCTGGCACAATCATACCAACTGCTGGTCGGACTCCCTCTAGTGATTTGTGTGTCTTAACTATTTAACCAAACAGTGTGCTTAAAGCATCAGACAAGCTCAGTGAATATAGTTGATTTGGCTAATGCACAGAACAGGCAAATCTTGGTCGACCAAGATTTTTTGTTGTCGTCGGGGACAGTCCTACCGTTGTTGCAGTGGGTGAGCTCAAGAAACCACGTAATTATAATACCCTATAATGAGTCAGACATATATAAACCTATCAAAACACCTTCAGCATTCTACGCTTTTCATGGATCTTGCCATCTAGGCATATAGGGACATGTTCAGAAGGTGCACAACAGTGTGGAACGTTCAGATAGAAATATATTATGTAGCATGAACACGACTCTGACATGTACTGTATAATCAAGAATCAAGTCTGCTAGCTCTGTTCCCGACATTTTTATTTGCAACGTCCCACAACGGTCGCCTACTGAACATATGGCCCAGCCTTCTGCAAATAGCTCTGCAGTGCTAAAAGGACGTGCAGACTCCCTGCCACCATCTCTGACATGACATCACGGGTCATTCCACTTACGCCTAGCTAATTTATAGCCTACCAACATGAATAAACAAGTAAGTTAGCAGTAGTGACAGTAAGACAAATAGTGCGGTTATTTATCGCACTCACTTGCTCTTGGTGCTGTAGTCGCGGATCTTGTCTAGGAATAGTTTCTGGATAGGGTCCAGGTCCTTGGCCCGGTTGAAGAGGACAGCAGACAGGCCGAAATTCCTGCGCAGTGTCAATGACCCCGCTGAGCGGAACAACGAGGACAGCCGGAATAGTTTATGAAGAGCCATACTGTCAGACAGAGAGAGGGACAAATGACAACTGTTAAGTTCGACAGTAACGCTACCAAACTAGCTAAACTGAACATGAATATTACTGGCGAAAGCTAAACAGTGCGTGTACAGTAGCTAGCTGAAGTTAACGTTACTAGCTAGTTAACGGTTCCTAGCAAGCTGGATAGCTGACGGCGGTAACGTGGCTGTGGTAACTAGTGGAAACCCAACCCTGTGCATATCTTCCATACACCCATCTGAAGCAGCAACAAAAACATGACACTAGCTAACTTACAGTATAGTATTAGTCGACTCTCTTACCGGCTGGCTATGACTTGTATTAGCATGAAGATAACGAACATGTACGATTTGGCGTTAATACAATGAAAACGATTATAATGCGTTTAATTCTGCTAAATAAAACACCACTCACCTTGGATTTGACACTCGTTCACAGTGATTACTTCCAATGTGATAAACCGCTGTGCATTGTGGCTATTTTTCAATAGGTCGTGTTCTGGAACATCAACGTGCGTCCTGGCTGCGCATCTCTACAGCGATGTTCTTTTCAGCACTACACAGTTTTTTTTATCATAGCAATGTGCACAGCTTTCATATCACTGACATAATAATGATGCTTTATTTGCTACCTTATTTGGTATTTTATTCTGAAATGAAAATCAAACTAGTCAACGCCTTGAAGGTGCATGTCTTTGCCCCTGTGGCAAAGCAACAACTGTCACACAAAAAACATACTTGCTGGATTTACACAAATGATTTCGTCTTTCCCTCAACTTCTTTGTACAGTCCTCTAAATCTATTTTGTTTTTCTTTAGGCTAGTGAAAATTGGATTTACAGTGTGCACCAGTAACCTACTGATTGTTTTAATCTCATTCATCTGATTTTAGTTGTATATGATCTCCTACTGAAATAAAATACTACATGGGTTATAATAACATGACAATAAGCATTCATGTGGTGTTGATCAAAGCAAAATCAAACAGGACAAAAACATACGTATCTTTTCAATTACATACCTTCCTACTCTCTCAGAAAAAGAGGTACATAAAAGTCTAGGCCTACTTAAATGGGTACAAACTAGAGGGCTACATTCCCACGGGATGCCTGCAGAACCCGATAGAGATCATTGCAGCAGTCTGCATTTTTCATGGGAGTGGGCAGTCAGAGACTACTTAGGGAGAATGTCAATGACTTAGCAGTGTAGTGCAAGGATAACAATCTCTCCTTCAACATCAGTTTGACCAATGAGCTGATAGAGGACTAAAGTAGAAAGAGGGGACAGCATGCCCTCATCCACATCGACAGGGCTGTTGTGGAGCGAGTCAAGAGCTTCAAGCTCCTTGGCGTACATATCACTAAGGACTTAACATGGTCCACACACAGCCGCACAGTCATGAACTGGGCACGGCAGCGCCTCTTCCACCTCAGGAAGCTGAATAGATTTGGCATGGGCCCTCAGATCCTCAAAAAGTTCTACAGCTGCACAATCAAGAGCATCTTGACTGGCTTCATCACCACTTGATATGGCAATTGCACCACCCTTGATCGCAAAGCGCTACAGAGGGTGGTGCGGACAGCCCAGTACATCACTGGGGCCAAGCTCCCAGCCATCCAGGACCTCTGTAGCTATGAGACTTGAAATTGAGCTCAGGTGCATCCTGTTTCCATTGATCATCCTTGAGATGTTTCTACAACTTGCCATATATTTATCAACTGGACTCTGATGTTTCACAAAAGTTTTGAAACTTTATATTCTCATAGATTCTACATATTGTAAATTAAAGATAAACATTTTTGCTAAGAGTATTATTATATTATTAATCAATTGCCTTATATTAATTAATATAAATAAATTGCCTTATTAAATCACCCAGCAGTGCTAAATCACCTAGCAGCACCCACCTGTAGCACGCGCTCCAGCAGGTATATCTCTCTGGTCACCCCTAAAGCCAACTCCTCCTTTGGTCGTCTCTCCTTCCAGTTCTCTACTGCCAATGACTGGAACGAACTACAAAAATCTCTGAAACTGGAAACACTTATCTCCCTCACTAGCTTTAAGCACCAGCTATCAGAGCAGCTCCCAGATCACTGCACCTGTACATAGCCCATCTATAATTTAGCCCAAACTACTACCTCTTCCCCAACTGTATTTATTTATTTTATTTATTTTGCACCATATTATTTATATTTTAACTTTGAACTTTCTTCAAATTACAAATCTACCATTCCAGTGTTTTACTTGCTATACTTTATTTACTTTGCCACCATGGCCTTTTTTGCCTTTACCTCCCTTATCTCACATCATTTGCTCACATTGTATATAGTCTTATTTTTTCTACTGTATCATTGATTGTATGTTGTTTTACTCCATGTGTAACTCTGTGTTTTTGTATGTTGTCGAACTGCTTTGTTTTATCTTGGCCAGGTCGCAATTGTAAATGAGAACTTGTTTTCAACTTGCCTACCTGGTTAAATAAAGGTGAAATAAAAAATAAAATAAAAAAATAAATAAATTTGCAGAGTAAGCTCCAGGTAAATGTTACAATTCTTCAGCCATTCCTGAACTTGTGACCAAAAACAAGCTACATATGGACAGTACCAAAACAAATGATCCAATGATTCCGTCTCTTCGCAGCAAGATCTGCAGAGCTGGTATGGTTGTATCCCCCATCTACATAACATTCTATTGGTTGCAAGAATTTTGTATAATAATTTAAATTGAAAAACTCTACGCTTTGAATCCGGCGTCATTTTGTGTATCAGTTCCATGCGTCATGGAATCAGTACATCGAAAACCTCTTCCCAACTATTTTGCAATCTATATGTCACAGCTGTCAATTTTTTAGGGTCCTTAAATGAAACTGGTATACTTTTTTATTTATCACAATTTTCTTTAGCCAATTTTGGTCTTTAATGCAGGCACGACAGACAAGCTCCTTACTTTCTACTTTCCTTACTTTTTAGGGTACCACCACAGTGATAAAGCCATTTGTTCCTTTTAAGCAGCAAAAATTGACCTCTTCTCTATATCAAGTTCCTCACGTGTACACTCCTCTTTGCTATACCAATTTTGACACCAATGGAGCAAATTCAGGGAGAAGCCCAGACCAGGACTAAAACCTGGGTATTGCAATCGTCAAGCCAATACCCTAACCATTACGCCAAGAGGTCTGTACCTCTTGACAAGGTCGCTCAGTGTTGCGTTATGGTCGCTACAATATTAAATTACAGTTCTTTATTGTCACATGCTCTTATGTAAGCCTTTATAAAGACTTCAGTACTGGTACCAGACATGCTCAAACTTTAATATAACAATACACCTCTTAAAATGGTTCAACACATTAATTCAAGTTTGGCAAAAAACTGACTGAAAGCTAAACCCCCACTAATCCACATCTCCACCATGGGAAACAGAAATGGAACTTCAGAGGTACACATATGATGGTGTGAAGGTACATTGTGTATATTGATCTTTTGTTCCCCAGGGAACAATACTGTACCCTAACCGTGTGTGTCTGCGTGTGTAAACAGTGCCTGCCGACATTTGGACTGCAGTGACCAGAATGAATTGAAGGTTAAGTGTGTGTGAATGTGAATGCACACACGTAGGTAATTAAGGTGTGGTCTGTGTGGATCCATTAGGGGACAACATGTATTTTCTCTCCTTTGGTACCTGTATGTACCTAACTGACCCGCTCTGCCCATTCATCGCCATTTACCCGTTGTCTTAGCTCTCCTGATTGCTTTATGCCTCTCTCTAATGTCAATATGCCCTGTTTACTGCTGTCTTGGCTAGTTTTTACTGTTTTATTTCACTGTAGAGCCTTCCCGCTCAAAATGTCTTAGATATCTCTTTCGTCCCACCCCACACACATGCAGAGACCTCACCTGGCTTAACTTGTACATCCAGAGACGAAATCTCTCTCATCGTCACTCAACGCCTAGGTTTACCTCCACTGTACTCACATCCTTCCATATCCTTGTCTGTACATTATGCCTTGAATCTATTCTACCACGCCCAGAAATCTGCTCCTTTTATTCTCTGTCCCCAAAGCACTAGACAACCAACAATTCTGAAATTTCCATCCCCAACTACAACATTTTCCGCCAAGATAGAACTGCCAAAAGGGGTGGAGTTAGCCTACAGAGTTCTGTCATGCTATCCACGTCTATGCCCAAACGGTTAAAGCTTCTACTTTTAAAAATCCACCTTTCCAGAAATAAGTCTCTCACTGTTACCGTTTGTTATAGACCCCCCTCAGCCCCCAGCTGTGCCCTAGACACCATATATGAATTAATTGCCCCCATTTATCTTCAGAGTTTGTACTGTTAGGTGACCTAAACTGGGATATGCTTAACACCCCGGCCGTCCTACAATCTAAGCTAGATGATCTCAATCTCACACAAATGATCATGGAACCTACCAGGTACAACCCTAAATCCATAAACACGGGCACTCTCATAGATATCATCCTGACCAACCTGCCCTCTAAATACACCTCTGCTGTCTTCAACCAGGATCTCAGCGATCACTGTCTCATTGCCTGCGTCCGTAATGGGTCTGCGGTCAAACGACCCCCCCTCATCACTGTCAAATGCTCCCTAAAACACTTCAGCGAGCAGGCCTTTCAAATCGACCTGGCCCAGGTATCCTGGAAGGGTATTGACCTCATTCAGTCAGTAGAGAATGCCTGGTTATTATTTAAAAGTGCTTTCCTCACCATCTTAAATAAGCATGCCCCATTCAAAAAATGTAGAACTAAGAACAGATATAGCCCTGGGTTCACTCCAGCCCTGACTGCCCTTGACCAGTGGCGTACTGCATTAGCATCAAATAGCCCCTGCGATATGCAACTTTTCAGGGAAGATAGGAACCAATATACACAGGCAGTTAGGAAAGCAAAGGCTAGCTTTTTCAAACAGAAATTTGCATCCTGTAGCACAAACTCCAAAAATGTCTGGGACACTGTTAAGTCCATGGAGAATAAGAGCAGCTCCTCTCAGCTGCCCATTGCACTGAAGCTAGGAAACACTGTCACCACTGATAAATCTACGAAAATCGAGAATTTCAATAAGCCTTTTTCTACGGTTGGCCATGCTTTCCACCTGGCTACCCCTACCCCGGTCAACAGCTCTGCACCCCCCACAGCAACTTGCCCAAGCCTCCCCCATTTCTCCTTCACCCAAATCCAGATAGCTGATGTTCTGAAAGAGCTGCAAAATCTGAACCCCTACAAATCAGCTGGGCTAGACAATCTGGACCCTCTCTTTCTAAAATTATCCACCGCAATTGTTGCAACCCCTATCTCTAGCCTGTTCAACCTCTCTTTCGTATCGTCTGAGATCCCTAAAGATTGGAAAGCTACCGCGATCATCCCCCTCTTTAAAGGGGGTGACACTCTAGACCCAAACTGTTACAGACCTACATGTTGAAGTCGGAAGTTTACATACACCTTAGCCAAATACATTTAAACTCAGTTTTTCACAATTCCTGACATTCAATCCTCGTAAAAATTCCCTGTCTTAGGTCAGTTAGGATCCCCACTTTATTTTAAGAATGTGAAATGTCAGAATAATAGAGAGAATTATTTATTTCAGCATTTATTTCCTTCATCACATTCCCAGTGGGTCAAAAGTTTACATACACTCAATTAGTATTTGGTAGCATTGCCTTTAAATTGTTTAACTTGGGTCAAACGTTTCGGGTAGCCTTCCACAATAAGTTGGGTGAATTTTGGCCCATTCCTCCTGACAGAGCTGGTGAAACTGAGTCATGTTTGCAGGCCTCCTTTGTTGTCCTTAAGTCCTTTTACCAGAATTTCGGAAGTATGCTTGGGGTCATTGTCCATTTGGAAGACCCATTTACGACCAAGCTTTAACTTCCTGATTGATGTCTTGAGATGTTGCTTCAATATATCCACATAATTTTCCCACCTCATGATGCAATCTATTTTGTGAAGTGCACCAGTCCCTCCTGCACCAAAGCACCCCCACAACATGATGCTGCCACCCCCATGCTTCACGGTTGGGATGGTGTTCTTCGGCTTGCAGCATACCCCTTTTTCCTCCAAACGTAACAATGGTCATTATGGCCAAACAGTTCTATTTTTGTTTCATCAGACAAGAGGACATTTCTCCAAAAAGTACAATCTTTGTCCCTATGTGCAGTTGCAAACCGTAGTCTGGCTTTTTTATGGCGGTTTTAGAGCAGTGGCTTCTTCCTTGCTGAACGGCCTTTCAGGTTATGTCGATATAGGATTCGTTTTACTGTGGATATAGATACTTTTGTACCTGTTTCCTCCAGCATCTTCGCAAGGTCCTTTGCTGTTGTTCTGGGATTGATTTGCACTTCTCGCACCAAAGTACGCTCATCTCTAAGAGACAGAACGCATCTTATTCCTGAGCGGTATGACAGCTGCCTGGTCCCATGATGTTTATACTTGTGTACTATTTTGTACAGATGAACTTGGTACCTTCAGCCATTTGGAAATTGCTCCCAAGAATGAACCAGACTTGTGGTCTACAATTCTTTTCCTGAGGTCTTCGCTGATTTATTTTGATTTTCCCATGATGTCAAGCAAAGAGGCACTGAGTTTGAAGGTAGGCCTTGAAATACATCCACAGGTACACCTCCAATTGACTCAAATGATGTCAATTAGCCTATCAGAAGCTTCTAAAGCCATGACATCATTTTCTGGAATTTTCCAAGCTGTTTAAAGGCACAGTCAACTTCTGTATGTAAACTTCTGACCCACTGGAATTGTGATACAGTGAATTATAAGTGAAATAATCTGTCTGTAAACAATTGTTGGAAAAATTAATTGTGTCATGCACGAAGTAGATGTCCTAACCGACATGCCAAAACAATAGTTTGTTAACAAGAAATTTGTGGAGTGGTTGAAAAACGAGTTTAATTGACTCCAACCTAAGTGTATGTAAACATCCGACTTCAACTGTATATCTATCCTATCCTCCCTTTCTAAAGTCTTCGAAAGCCAAGTTAAACAGATCACCGACCATTTAGAATCCCACCATACCTTCTCCGCTATGCAATCTGGTTTCCGAGCTGGTCATGGGTGCACCTCAACCGCGCTCAAGGTCCTAAATGATATCATCGCTGCGGTCGTTTAGGACTTTGAGCGCGGCTGAGGTGCACCCATGACCAGCTCGGAAACCAGATTGCATAGTGGAGAAGGTATGGTGGGACTCTAAATGGTCGGTGATCTGTTTAAACTTGGCTTTCGAAGACTTTAGAAAGGGAGGGTAGGAGAGATATACAGTTGAAGTCGGAAGTTTACATGCACTTAGGTTGGAGTCATTAAAACTCGTTTTTCAACCACCCCACAAATTTCCGCCATAGATATAAGACAATACTGTGCAACCGTATTCATCGACCTGGCCAAGGCTTTCGACTCTGTCAATCACTGCATTCTTATCGGCAGACTCAACAGCCTTGGTTTCTGAAATGACTGCCTCGCCTGGTTCACCCACTACTTCTCAGATAGAGTTCAGTGTGTCAAATCGGAGGGCCTGTTGTCCGGACCTCTAGCAGTCTCTATGGTGGTGCCACAGGGTTCAATTCTCGGGCCGACTCTTTTCTCTGTATACATCAATGATGTCCCTCTTGCTGCAGGTGATTCTCTGATCCACCACTACGCAGACGACACCATTCTTGTATACTTCTGGCCCTTCTTTGGACACTGTGTTAACAAACCTCCAGATGAGCTTCAATGCCATAGAACACTCCTTCCGTGACCTCCAACTGCTCTTAAATGCAAGCTCTTCAACTGATCGCTGCCCGTACCCGCCCGCCCGTCTAGCATCACTACTCTGGACGGTTCTGACTTAGAATGTGGACAACTACAAATACCTAGGTGTCTGGCTAGACTGTAAACTCTCCTTCCAGACTCACATTAAGCATCTCCAATCCAAAGTTAAATATAGAATTGGCTTCCTATTTCGCAACAAAGCATCCTTCACTCATGCTGCCAAACATACCCTCGTAAAACTGACTATCCTACCGATTCTTGACTTCGGCGATGTCATTTACAAAATAGCCTCCAACACTACTCAGACTACATCCGATTTTTTGTCACCAAAGCCCAATATACTACCCACCACTGTGACCTGTATGCTCTCGTTGGCTGGCCCTCGCTTCATATTCGTCACCAAACCCACTGGCTCCAGGTCATCTAAGTCTTTGCTAGGTAAAGCCCCGCATTATCTCAGCTCACTGGTCACCATAGCAGCACCCAACCGTAGCACGCGCTCCAGCAGGTATATCTCTCTGGTCACCCCCAAAGCCAATTCCTCCTTCGGCCGCCTCTCCTTCCAGTTCTCTGCTGCCAATGACTGGAATGAATTGCAAAAATCACTGAAGCTGAAGACTAACTTTAAGCATCATCTATCAGAGCAGCTTACCGGTCATTGCACCTGTACATAGCCCATCTGTAAATAGCCCACGCAACTACCTCATCCCCATGTTATTTATTTTTTTGCTCCTTTGCATCCCAGTATCTCTACTTGCACATTCATCATTTTTAATTGTTAAATTGTAATTATTTTGCCACTATGGCCTATTTATTGCCTTACCTCCCTAATCTTACCACATTTGCACACACTGTATATAGAATTTTCTATTGTGTTATCGACTGTACGTTTGTTTATCCCATGTGTAACTGCTGTTTGTGTCGCACTGCCTTGCTTTATCTTGGCCAGGTCGCAGTTGTAAATGAGAACTTGTTCTTAACTGGCCTAACTAGTTAAATAAAGGTGAAAAAAAATGTATCATTAGAAAACAAAATCTAGATCAGGGAATCATTTGGTCCTGTGCTTAAAAGGAGGTAGTGCATAAATCATAAAAACACACTACGGTAGTGAAAATATCCCCATCACCCAAGACTTAGGAGCCATGACTCAGTGAGAGCTGTATGTACGTTCAAAACTTTATTTATGGAATACAGTGTAGAAAGCGTTTTTCCAGTCAAAGCAAATGTCTTGCACAATTACACACAGTGGAAATAAAGCCTGTAATCTTTTCAATTACATACCTTCCTACTCTCTCAGAAAAAGAGGTACATAAAAGTCTAGGCCTACTTAAATGGGTACAAACTAGAGGGCTACATTCCCACGGGATGCCTGCAGAACCCGATAGAGATCATTGCAGCAGTCTGCATTTTTCATGGGAGTGGGCAGTCAGAGACTACTTAGGGAGAATGTCAATGACTTAGCAGTGTAGTGCAAGGATAACAATCTCTCCTTCAACATCAGTTTGACCAATGAGCTGATAGAGGACTAAAGTAGAAAGAGGGGACAGCATGCCCTCATCCACATCGACAGGGCTGTTGTGGAGCGAGTCAAGAGCTTCAAGCTCCTTGGCGTACATATCACTAAGGACTTAACATGGTCCACACACAGCCGCACAGTCATGAACTGGGCACGGCAGCGCCTCTTCCACCTCAGGAAGCTGAATAGATTTGGCATGGGCCCTCAGATCCTCAAAAAGTTCTACAGCTGCACAATCAAGAGCATCTTGACTGGCTTCATCACCACTTGATATGGCAATTGCACCACCCTTGATCGCAAAGCGCTACAGAGGGTGGTGCGGACAGCCCAGTACATCACTGGGGCCAAGCTCCCAGCCATCCAGGACCTCTGTAGCTATGAGACTTGAAATTGAGCTCAGGTGCATCCTGTTTCCATTGATCATCCTTGAGATGTTTCTACAACTTGCCATATATTTATCAACTGGACTCTGATGTTTCACAAAAGTTTTGAAACTTTATATTCTCATAGATTCTACATATTGTAAATTAAAGATAAACATTTTTGCTAAGAGTATTATTATATTATTAATCAATTGCCTTATATTAATTAATATAAATAAATTGCCTTATTAAATCACCCAGCAGTGCTAAATCACCTAGCAGCACCCACCTGTAGCACGCGCTCCAGCAGGTATATCTCTCTGGTCACCCCTAAAGCCAACTCCTCCTTTGGTCGTCTCTCCTTCCAGTTCTCTACTGCCAATGACTGGAACGAACTACAAAAATCTCTGAAACTGGAAACACTTATCTCCCTCACTAGCTTTAAGCACCAGCTATCAGAGCAGCTCCCAGATCACTGCACCTGTACATAGCCCATCTATAATTTAGCCCAAACTACTACCTCTTCCCCAACTGTATTTATTTATTTTATTTATTTTGCACCATATTATTTATATTTTAACTTTGAACTTTCTTCAAATTACAAATCTACCATTCCAGTGTTTTACTTGCTATACTTTATTTACTTTGCCACCATGGCCTTTTTTGCCTTTACCTCCCTTATCTCACATCATTTGCTCACATTGTATATAGTCTTATTTTTTCTACTGTATCATTGATTGTATGTTGTTTTACTCCATGTGTAACTCTGTGTTTTTGTATGTTGTCGAACTGCTTTGTTTTATCTTGGCCAGGTCGCAATTGTAAATGAGAACTTGTTTTCAACTTGCCTACCTGGTTAAATAAAGGTGAAATAAAAAATAAAATAAAAAAATAAATAAATTTGCAGAGTAAGCTCCAGGTAAATGTTACAATTCTTCAGCCATTCCTGAACTTGTGACCAAAAACAAGCTACATATGGACAGTACCAAAACAAATGATCCAATGATTCCGTCTCTTCGCAGCAAGATCTGCAGAGCTGGTATGGTTGTATCCCCCATCTACATAACATTCTATTGGTTGCAAGAATTTTGTATAATAATTTAAATTGAAAAACTCTACGCTTTGAATCCGGCGTCATTTTGTGTATCAGTTCCATGCGTCATGGAATCAGTACATCGAAAACCTCTTCCCAACTATTTTGCAATCTATATGTCACAGCTGTCAATTTTTTAGGGTCCTTAAATGAAACTGGTATACTTTTTTATTTATCACAATTTTCTTTAGCCAATTTTGGTCTTTAATGCAGGCACGACAGACAAGCTCCTTACTTTCTACTTTCCTTACTTTTTAGGGTACCACCACAGTGATAAAGCCATTTGTTCCTTTTAAGCAGCAAAAATTGACCTCTTCTCTATATCAAGTTCCTCACGTGTACACTCCTCTTTGCTATACCAATTTTGACACCAATGGAGCAAATTCAGGGAGAAGCCCAGACCAGGACTAAAACCTGGGTATTGCAATCGTCAAGCCAATACCCTAACCATTACGCCAAGAGGTCTGTACCTCTTGACAAGGTCGCTCAGTGTTGCGTTATGGTCGCTACAATATTAAATTACAGTTCTTTATTGTCACATGCTCTTATGTAAGCCTTTATAAAGACTTCAGTACTGGTACCAGACATGCTCAAACTTTAATATAACAATACACCTCTTAAAATGGTTCAACACATTAATTCAAGTTTGGCAAAAAACTGACTGAAAGCTAAACCCCCACTAATCCACATCTCCACCATGGGAAACAGAAATGGAACTTCAGAGGTACACATATGATGGTGTGAAGGTACATTGTGTATATTGATCTTTTGTTCCCCAGGGAACAATACTGTACCCTAACCGTGTGTGTCTGCGTGTGTAAACAGTGCCTGCCGACATTTGGACTGCAGTGACCAGAATGAATTGAAGGTTAAGTGTGTGTGAATGTGAATGCACACACGTAGGTAATTAAGGTGTGGTCTGTGTGGATCCATTAGGGGACAACATGTATTTTCTCTCCTTTGGTACCTGTATGTACCTAACTGACCCGCTCTGCCCATTCATCGCCATTTACCCGTTGTCTTAGCTCTCCTGATTGCTTTATGCCTCTCTCTAATGTCAATATGCCCTGTTTACTGCTGTCTTGGCTAGTTTTTACTGTTTTATTTCACTGTAGAGCCTTCCCGCTCAAAATGTCTTAGATATCTCTTTCGTCCCACCCCACACACATGCAGAGACCTCACCTGGCTTAACTTGTACATCCAGAGACGAAATCTCTCTCATCGTCACTCAACGCCTAGGTTTACCTCCACTGTACTCACATCCTTCCATATCCTTGTCTGTACATTATGCCTTGAATCTATTCTACCACGCCCAGAAATCTGCTCCTTTTATTCTCTGTCCCCAAAGCACTAGACAACCAACAATTCTGAAATTTCCATCCCCAACTACAACATTTTCCGCCAAGATAGAACTGCCAAAAGGGGTGGAGTTAGCCTACAGAGTTCTGTCATGCTATCCACGTCTATGCCCAAACGGTTAAAGCTTCTACTTTTAAAAATCCACCTTTCCAGAAATAAGTCTCTCACTGTTACCGTTTGTTATAGACCCCCCTCAGCCCCCAGCTGTGCCCTAGACACCATATATGAATTAATTGCCCCCATTTATCTTCAGAGTTTGTACTGTTAGGTGACCTAAACTGGGATATGCTTAACACCCCGGCCGTCCTACAATCTAAGCTAGATGATCTCAATCTCACACAAATGATCATGGAACCTACCAGGTACAACCCTAAATCCATAAACACGGGCACTCTCATAGATATCATCCTGACCAACCTGCCCTCTAAATACACCTCTGCTGTCTTCAACCAGGATCTCAGCGATCACTGTCTCATTGCCTGCGTCCGTAATGGGTCTGCGGTCAAACGACCCCCCCTCATCACTGTCAAATGCTCCCTAAAACACTTCAGCGAGCAGGCCTTTCAAATCGACCTGGCCCAGGTATCCTGGAAGGGTATTGACCTCATTCAGTCAGTAGAGAATGCCTGGTTATTATTTAAAAGTGCTTTCCTCACCATCTTAAATAAGCATGCCCCATTCAAAAAATGTAGAACTAAGAACAGATATAGCCCTGGGTTCACTCCAGCCCTGACTGCCCTTGACCAGTGGCGTACTGCATTAGCATCAAATAGCCCCTGCGATATGCAACTTTTCAGGGAAGATAGGAACCAATATACACAGGCAGTTAGGAAAGCAAAGGCTAGCTTTTTCAAACAGAAATTTGCATCCTGTAGCACAAACTCCAAAAATGTCTGGGACACTGTTAAGTCCATGGAGAATAAGAGCAGCTCCTCTCAGCTGCCCATTGCACTGAAGCTAGGAAACACTGTCACCACTGATAAATCTACGAAAATCGAGAATTTCAATAAGCCTTTTTCTACGGTTGGCCATGCTTTCCACCTGGCTACCCCTACCCCGGTCAACAGCTCTGCACCCCCCACAGCAACTTGCCCAAGCCTCCCCCATTTCTCCTTCACCCAAATCCAGATAGCTGATGTTCTGAAAGAGCTGCAAAATCTGAACCCCTACAAATCAGCTGGGCTAGACAATCTGGACCCTCTCTTTCTAAAATTATCCACCGCAATTGTTGCAACCCCTATCTCTAGCCTGTTCAACCTCTCTTTCGTATCGTCTGAGATCCCTAAAGATTGGAAAGCTACCGCGATCATCCCCCTCTTTAAAGGGGGTGACACTCTAGACCCAAACTGTTACAGACCTACATGTTGAAGTCGGAAGTTTACATACACCTTAGCCAAATACATTTAAACTCAGTTTTTCACAATTCCTGACATTCAATCCTCGTAAAAATTCCCTGTCTTAGGTCAGTTAGGATCCCCACTTTATTTTAAGAATGTGAAATGTCAGAATAATAGAGAGAATTATTTATTTCAGCATTTATTTCCTTCATCACATTCCCAGTGGGTCAAAAGTTTACATACACTCAATTAGTATTTGGTAGCATTGCCTTTAAATTGTTTAACTTGGGTCAAACGTTTCGGGTAGCCTTCCACAATAAGTTGGGTGAATTTTGGCCCATTCCTCCTGACAGAGCTGGTGAAACTGAGTCATGTTTGCAGGCCTCCTTTGTTGTCCTTAAGTCCTTTTACCAGAATTTCGGAAGTATGCTTGGGGTCATTGTCCATTTGGAAGACCCATTTACGACCAAGCTTTAACTTCCTGATTGATGTCTTGAGATGTTGCTTCAATATATCCACATAATTTTCCCACCTCATGATGCAATCTATTTTGTGAAGTGCACCAGTCCCTCCTGCACCAAAGCACCCCCACAACATGATGCTGCCACCCCCATGCTTCACGGTTGGGATGGTGTTCTTCGGCTTGCAGCATACCCCTTTTTCCTCCAAACGTAACAATGGTCATTATGGCCAAACAGTTCTATTTTTGTTTCATCAGACAAGAGGACATTTCTCCAAAAAGTACAATCTTTGTCCCTATGTGCAGTTGCAAACCGTAGTCTGGCTTTTTTATGGCGGTTTTAGAGCAGTGGCTTCTTCCTTGCTGAACGGCCTTTCAGGTTATGTCGATATAGGATTCGTTTTACTGTGGATATAGATACTTTTGTACCTGTTTCCTCCAGCATCTTCGCAAGGTCCTTTGCTGTTGTTCTGGGATTGATTTGCACTTCTCGCACCAAAGTACGCTCATCTCTAAGAGACAGAACGCATCTTATTCCTGAGCGGTATGACAGCTGCCTGGTCCCATGATGTTTATACTTGTGTACTATTTTGTACAGATGAACTTGGTACCTTCAGCCATTTGGAAATTGCTCCCAAGAATGAACCAGACTTGTGGTCTACAATTCTTTTCCTGAGGTCTTCGCTGATTTATTTTGATTTTCCCATGATGTCAAGCAAAGAGGCACTGAGTTTGAAGGTAGGCCTTGAAATACATCCACAGGTACACCTCCAATTGACTCAAATGATGTCAATTAGCCTATCAGAAGCTTCTAAAGCCATGACATCATTTTCTGGAATTTTCCAAGCTGTTTAAAGGCACAGTCAACTTCTGTATGTAAACTTCTGACCCACTGGAATTGTGATACAGTGAATTATAAGTGAAATAATCTGTCTGTAAACAATTGTTGGAAAAATTAATTGTGTCATGCACGAAGTAGATGTCCTAACCGACATGCCAAAACAATAGTTTGTTAACAAGAAATTTGTGGAGTGGTTGAAAAACGAGTTTAATTGACTCCAACCTAAGTGTATGTAAACATCCGACTTCAACTGTATATCTATCCTATCCTCCCTTTCTAAAGTCTTCGAAAGCCAAGTTAAACAGATCACCGACCATTTAGAATCCCACCATACCTTCTCCGCTATGCAATCTGGTTTCCGAGCTGGTCATGGGTGCACCTCAACCGCGCTCAAGGTCCTAAATGATATCATCGCTGCGGTCGTTTAGGACTTTGAGCGCGGCTGAGGTGCACCCATGACCAGCTCGGAAACCAGATTGCATAGTGGAGAAGGTATGGTGGGACTCTAAATGGTCGGTGATCTGTTTAAACTTGGCTTTCGAAGACTTTAGAAAGGGAGGGTAGGAGAGATATACAGTTGAAGTCGGAAGTTTACATGCACTTAGGTTGGAGTCATTAAAACTCGTTTTTCAACCACCCCACAAATTTCCGCCATAGATATAAGACAATACTGTGCAACCGTATTCATCGACCTGGCCAAGGCTTTCGACTCTGTCAATCACTGCATTCTTATCGGCAGACTCAACAGCCTTGGTTTCTGAAATGACTGCCTCGCCTGGTTCACCCACTACTTCTCAGATAGAGTTCAGTGTGTCAAATCGGAGGGCCTGTTGTCCGGACCTCTAGCAGTCTCTATGGTGGTGCCACAGGGTTCAATTCTCGGGCCGACTCTTTTCTCTGTATACATCAATGATGTCCCTCTTGCTGCAGGTGATTCTCTGATCCACCACTACGCAGACGACACCATTCTTGTATACTTCTGGCCCTTCTTTGGACACTGTGTTAACAAACCTCCAGATGAGCTTCAATGCCATAGAACACTCCTTCCGTGACCTCCAACTGCTCTTAAATGCAAGCTCTTCAACTGATCGCTGCCCGTACCCGCCCGCCCGTCTAGCATCACTACTCTGGACGGTTCTGACTTAGAATGTGGACAACTACAAATACCTAGGTGTCTGGCTAGACTGTAAACTCTCCTTCCAGACTCACATTAAGCATCTCCAATCCAAAGTTAAATATAGAATTGGCTTCCTATTTCGCAACAAAGCATCCTTCACTCATGCTGCCAAACATACCCTCGTAAAACTGACTATCCTACCGATTCTTGACTTCGGCGATGTCATTTACAAAATAGCCTCCAACACTACTCAGACTACATCCGATTTTTTGTCACCAAAGCCCAATATACTACCCACCACTGTGACCTGTATGCTCTCGTTGGCTGGCCCTCGCTTCATATTCGTCACCAAACCCACTGGCTCCAGGTCATCTAAGTCTTTGCTAGGTAAAGCCCCGCATTATCTCAGCTCACTGGTCACCATAGCAGCACCCAACCGTAGCACGCGCTCCAGCAGGTATATCTCTCTGGTCACCCCCAAAGCCAATTCCTCCTTCGGCCGCCTCTCCTTCCAGTTCTCTGCTGCCAATGACTGGAATGAATTGCAAAAATCACTGAAGCTGAAGACTAACTTTAAGCATCATCTATCAGAGCAGCTTACCGGTCATTGCACCTGTACATAGCCCATCTGTAAATAGCCCACGCAACTACCTCATCCCCATGTTATTTATTTTTTTGCTCCTTTGCATCCCAGTATCTCTACTTGCACATTCATCATTTTTAATTGTTAAATTGTAATTATTTTGCCACTATGGCCTATTTATTGCCTTACCTCCCTAATCTTACCACATTTGCACACACTGTATATAGAATTTTCTATTGTGTTATCGACTGTACGTTTGTTTATCCCATGTGTAACTGCTGTTTGTGTCGCACTGCCTTGCTTTATCTTGGCCAGGTCGCAGTTGTAAATGAGAACTTGTTCTTAACTGGCCTAACTAGTTAAATAAAGGTGAAAAAAAATGTATCATTAGAAAACAAAATCTAGATCAGGGAATCATTTGGTCCTGTGCTTAAAAGGAGGTAGTGCATAAATCATAAAAACACACTACGGTAGTGAAAATATCCCCATCACCCAAGACTTAGGAGCCATGACTCAGTGAGAGCTGTATGTACGTTCAAAACTTTATTTATGGAATACAGTGTAGAAAGCGTTTTTCCAGTCAAAGCAAATGTCTTGCACAATTACACACAGTGGAAATAAAGCCACAGAGAAATAAAGAAAGAAACCCTGCTCTCTCTAACTCTATACTGCCTTATTCTGGCTATAGTGAGGTAATGCATCCTCTGAAAACCCAAGCAAAGGACTGACCCACCTGCAGCAGTGTGTGATGCACACAGCTCTACACACAACACTGCCTTACCTCTAGTACTGTGTCGCAAAATGGCACCCTATCCCAGGTCTATATTTTGCACTACTTCTCACTGAAACTGTAGTCCATCCAATTACTGATGGCCCTGCTTACCCCCTGAATGTTGCCTTCTAGGCCATGGTAGAGGTCATCGTATGGCTGGCTCTAGACAAGTGCTTGAGAGAGAGGTGAGTCACATGCCTGTTGTAGGGGGAAAGAGGGGAGGAGGGTGGTTGGAGATTCATTTTACAGACTGCCTGTCTGACTATCCATCTGGAACAGCTAGTAATTCCCTCTACCTCAATCCTTCCTTCCTTCACTCAATCTTTCACATGCACACCCCCCAGGCACTGATCCTGCTCTGTTTCTAGTCTCAGCAGAGAGAGAGAAGGATGAGCCGAAGCAAGAAAGGAACAGATTGGGAAGAGTAAGTAAGCCCAAAATGGTATTTGATTGTTGTTATATATCACAAACAATGTACAGAGGAGAAGAACGTTGTTTATTTCTGCGGAAACATAGAACCGGAACAAGAATTCTAACTAGACTGGAGAACACAGTCATCCACCCCCGTCCCTCCATTCTCCCCTTCCCCCGGCTGGAACCGGCCTTCCCGCCACACCCCCATCTCAAAAAACAAACAAACACGACAACATGGAATCAAAGAAAGAAAGCAAAAATTAAATAGGGCTGATTCATAACGTCTGCAAAGCGCAATAGGATGCCAACGCAATAAACTAAAGATAATCATAATTCAAATAATAATATAATATACAAATACGGATCAAGCCAGCCCCCCGCAGTTTTAGAAATATAGCATGGTTGAAATAAAAAAGGAAGAAACTTAAATCCAAAAAGCACAGATCTCTCTTACAGTGTATTTAACATGATATCCAAACAGAGAGCCCATTCACCGAGATTCATATATATTTTTTATCCAATGTAATTTAAGTCACGTAATCACGAGAAAGATACTAAATGTACAATCCTGCTAGAATGATAATCTCTATGTGAGAATCTCTCTGGAGACGCAGAAAGATATTTTATTACTTTCAATAATAACCCCGTCGTAATTTTTGTCATCATGCACTAAATAGGAACAGCTACTTTGTTACATTACACGCAATTTAAAAAAAGACGTTTTTCTCTTTACATATGATTTTTTTTCTAATTTTAATTTCTTTTTTGAAAAACAAAACCGAAAACGATAGAATAACTAAAATAAAGAGCTCATTCAGAGTACATCATCATTATCATCATCATTTTAGCCTTGTGTGACCTAACACAGCACAGCTGTCATAAGAATGCACAGAGAAGGAAAGAGGGAGGAAAGATAGGAGGAGAGGAGGCTTCATTGACCCATAGACCTCACCTATTCCCCAGTGTATAGAGAATGCAGTAGTGTAGGGTTGGGGACAGTGTGGTTGGCACTACAGCCAGAGAATGCCCCCTTAAATTACACTGGTCTGGAGTCAGATCTCCCTATCCAAATCCATTCCTCAACTCATTCCAAATCAAACTAAAAACTGACTCTGGACCAGTGTTGAAGGGGACAGTCTCCATCTACAGCAGGAGTGATAGTGGTGCCTGGTTCCAACCTGCACTGCTTGAGGGTAGGATAGGGTTGGTTTGGAGTGGGGATAGTGTTAAGGGCATAGGGGTGTGGAGGGTTAGAGGGGTTGGGTAGTGGTCATAGGGGTGAAGGGGTTTGTCATTCCTCAGTTCTGCATCTGCTCGAAAAACTTGTAGGTGGGGTTCTCGTAGCCGTTCTGCTGCATTTTGGACAGGTGGCGCTCCTCGGGGGTGACTGCTGCATCCACCTGCAGAACAGAGAGATGTGTTACACACAAGATATGGTATGTCCTTGTACACCAGGGCTTCATAGTCATTTCACAGAGGGCCTAGTGTCTGTAGGTTTTTGTTTTTTCTTCTCACCAGGTGAGAGGAGTTCCTTACTAATTAGTGACCTTAATTCATCAATCAAGAACAAGGGTGGAGTGAAAACCCGCAGACAGTCGTCACTCCGTGGAATGAGTTTGACATGTGTCACACTACTGCTGGTTATTTTTTGTTGTTTAACGAGCGGGGGCTGTTCCCACTCCTTACATGTTTACTGGTGCAGTAGGATGGATTCGTACCCATGCTGACACGGTACATGTGCACTGTTTACCTTCTACACAGACTTTAGATTCAAGTCTCAAACTCATAAACAACAGAAAGAGACAAAGGAAATACTGAGCCAAAGTCAAGAACAGTACACGCATAGCATATATTTTACTATCCTTGTGGAGACCTAAAATTGATTTCCATTCTTAATCCTACTGTCCTAACCCCTAACCACAAACCTAACCCTACCTCCTAACCTTTATCCTTGTGGGAGAATTTCCCTTGTTTCACTATACTTGTGGGCACGTTTTGGGGATTTCCGGTACCCACTAAGATAGTAATACAAGTTCACACACACACATACATCTCCTCTACCCCTCACCTCGATGACTCCGTGGTGGATGGACGTGTACTGTTTCTTCCTCAGCATCACCAGGGTGATGACGATGACGGTCGCTATGACGACGCCTCCCACCATCAGCCCGATGATGGCGCCCTTGTTAGAGCCGACATCCTCGGCGAAGAACACCTAGAGAGAGGAGAGAGAAAGAGAGGGACTGTAAATCACACTGCACAACCAATCACAAATACTGACTGGATTTATGGAGACAGATCTGGGGTCAGGAGTTCAAGGCATTAAGGTGAAATTAAATTGGAGAGAGTAGGAATAATTTGGGGTTTGGATGGAATACAAAAGATATGATTTGTAATCTAACGTTAGGATTACTGTTTAGGTGTTAAAAGAGGCCGCGGTAAAGTTGAGGGGGTTTGGGATTAAGGTTCAGAGTTACATTATCGAGGGATTTTAGAGGTAAGCTTAAAGTTATGTTATACAAGATGATTGTTACATAATCATTTTCCCCCCTTATTTAATGAGGAAAATTACTAAATGTAGAGATTTAATTGGGCACGAAACTCCACTTGTTTTTCTAAGTGTGAATGTATGTGTATCGCGGTTTCAGACCTACCAACCCTGTCCAACTTTTTAAGAGTACCAGACGCGTGCGTGCGCGGCAAGTTGGAGATTCATGTGCTTAGACAAACATTATGGATCACACCTGGTTCAGTTCAGTCCTCTGAAAAGGTATTTACAAAACATAATAAAAGATTCCTACTGATTAGTGGTGGAATTAGCACAGATTGTCTGTATGTTTATTCCATTACATGTACAGTGTAGAATGGAGATGATTATCTATAATGTTTTTCTTAGCACATGCCCCCAAGTTTAGTCTCTCAAACAGGGCCAATCAATAGGGCCAGCTCACAAGTATTGGCTTTTTAGACACGGCTCCTAATCAACACTAAAAGCAAAATCATTTTGAAAACAAAAACAAATGATATAAATTGATAAAATCTCAAATCTAGTGCAAAGGCATTTTAGAAGCATTGTCTCTATAGCTAATACCAGACTCATTCATTCTTCATCGGGGAGTCTTCTAAACTCCCGACTCCATTTAATGGCAAGATGTTTATACTTATTTTTGATTATACCTTTGTAATGCTTTTTGTGACGTGGATCATAATTACAGTTTCAGTCTATCAGGTTGCGTGATCCTCGTAATGTTACGTGGAAAATACAACTTATCGGACGCAGAATTAAATATATATCACACTGGCACAAACGCAACCAGTTATTTTTCATATTCGCATTTCATTTCTTTCACTCGTAAATGCGAGAGCGAAATTATAACAATTAGTGTTTACCTTTCCACAACACAGAGTTGAAAAGGTATTTGTCCATGTGTTTACGTACAGCTGACAGTCAGCAAACTCAGCATCACAACAAACAGGAGGGGTAGACACGGGGTAGCTACGTCCAATAATGATGCATTATTCTCCATGTCTGTTGACACATGTCTGTGTGTTGCAGCTCGAGAATCGGGATGTTAGATTTACTCAGTGGATTTATTTTTATTAAAAATGTAAAAAAATAAATAAAATCAGGCCCTATTCATTTCTGCGTACTTTTAACTCAGATCTCATACCTGCGTACATGGACAGAGAATTATGTAGTTGGTACGTAAAATGCGTGCATGTTGGCAGGTCTGCGTTTTCAATTTCAGACAGTGTTTATCTGAGGACAATTATAAATTAGCGCTGGTGTGAAACTAACATCCTGGCATCGCAGACGCCAGTTACTAACCCTGGTCATCTCGGCAGGCCTTGGTTACCATGCCAACGGTCAGCCAATACATATGGCTAGACATACCCATATGGGCATGGATATGTCTGGGATAACTCCATGATGCTTGTATCCGGCCATTTATGAAAAGAGTGCAAATATACAAAATGAAGTAGTGTGTGTACCAGCTTTGGTGGTATGTGTGTGTAGATACCAGTTTCTGGTGGTGCACTTCAAATCCGGTGCTGTGTCTCTCCTCTGCCTCCATCCTGAGCTCAGGGATCTCCTCTGGCTTCAGACCAGACACTGGTCGTGTTGGAAAATCTCTATCAGGAATAGGGCGGGCATCCATAGGCTCAACTAGCGAGAGAGAGAGAGAAAGTGAAAAGGAAGGATGAGTATCTTCTTAATAATATAGTTTCGCTTTGATCTCATCCCTGTCAAGACCCTGACAGCTGTCTACAATCAGTTACGGATTCGGTACATTTAATGTGTGGTTGTATGTATAGTACACCTACCCTGGTTCTGTCTGTTCCCACCCTGATTCTGTGTGTATTGATCATAGCTTTAGGCACACCTACCCTGGTTACCTGTGTTGACCTGGTTGAAGCTCTCGGGGTGGATAAAGCCCAGTCCGTCCAGGCCCATGCCCAGGTCTTCTTCCTGGGGCAGCAGGTCCAGGGAGGCCCTGGTGCTGTCAGGCAGACTGTCAGGCATCAGGGCATCATTTCCGTAGCTCACCCGCACGTCACTCTGCAGGTTGGACAGCTGCTGGGCCATATCTGCCTGCTCCTTCTGCAGCAACTCTGGAGAAAGAAGAAAATGGAAAAAGGGGAAGAGGGTGAAAGACAGCAGCAGAGAGGATTGAGAGAAGAATAGAAAGGGGAGGATGGCAGGTGTAAGAAACAAGGGTAGAGAGAAAAGGAGAGAAAACGTCAATGCTGTTGCAATAGAATGGTAAATGACTGTGTAATTGAACAATTACAATTATTCATTAGTACATACAAAGACAAGAAAATAGGATCACTAGAATATGGATGCGTCCCAAATGGCCACCATTTCCTATAAACAGTGCATTCGGGAAAGTATTCAGACCGCTTGACCTTTTCCACGTTTTGTTTACATTATAGCCTCATTCTAAAATGTATTAAATAATTGGTTTTCCGTCATCAATATAAAAAAAAAAAACTATTCAGACCCTTTGCTATGAGACTAGAAATTGAGCTCAGGTGCATCCTGTTTCCATTGATCATCCTTGAGATGTTTCTATAACTTGATTGGTAAATTAAATTTACTGGACATGATTTGGAAAGGCACACACCTGTCTATATAAAAGGTCCCACAGTTGACAGTGCAAAAATTAAGCCATGAGGTGGAAGGAATTGTTCGTAGAGCTCCGAGACAAGATTGTGTCAAGGCACAGATCTGGGGAAGGATTGAAGGTCCCCAAGAACACAGTGGCCTCCATCATGCTTAAATGGAAGAAGTTTGGACCCACCAACACTCTTCCTTGAGCTGACCGCCCGGATAAACGGAGCAATCGGGGGAGAAGGGCCTTGGATAGGGAGGTGACCAAGAACCCGACGGTCACTTTGACAGAGCCCCAGAGTTCCACTGTGGAGATAGGAGAACCTTCCAGAAGGACAACCGTCTCTGCAGCACTCCACTAATCAGGCCTTCATGATAGGAACCTCAGACTGGGGCGAAGGTTCACCTTCCAACAGGACAACGACCCTAAGCACACAGCCAAGACACAAGCCTACCAGACAAGCTTTATGCTCGCGTCAAGGCAAGCAACACTGAAGCATGCATGAGAGCATCAACTGTTCCGGACGACTGTGCTATCACTCTCTCCATAGCCGATGTGAGTAACACCTTTAAACAGGTCAACATTCACAAGGCCGCAGGGCCAGACGGATTACCAAGATGTGTACTCCGAGCATGCGCTGACCAACTGGCAGGTGTCTTCACTGACATTTTCAACCTGTCCCTGACCGAGTCTGTAATACCAACATGCTTCAAGCTAACCACAGTCCCTGTGCCCAAGAACACCAAGGTAACCTACCTAGGCAGAGTTGCAAAGAAAAAGCCATCTCTGACTGGCCAATAAAAAAAGATTAAGATGGGCAAAAGAACAGACACTGGACAGAGGAACTCTGCCTAGAAGGCCAGCATCCCGGAGTCACCTCTTCATTGTTGACGTTGAGACTGGTGTTTTGCGGGTACTATGTAATGAAGCTACCAGTTGAGGACTTGTGAGGCATCTTTTCCTCAAACTAGACACTGATGTATTTGTCCTCTTGCTCAGTTGTGCACCGGGGCCTCCCACTCCTCTTTCTATTCTGGTTAGGGCCAGTTTGTGCTGTTCTGTGAAGGGAGTAGTACACAGCGTTGTACGAGATCTTCAGTTTCTTGGCAATTTCTAGCATGGAATAGCCTTCATTTCTCAGAACAAGAATAGACTGACGAGTTTCAGAAGAAAGTGCTTTGTTTCTGGCCATTTGAGCCTGTAATCGAACCCACAAATGCTGATGCTCCAGATACTCAACTTGTCTAAAGGCTAGTTTAATTGCTTCTGAAATCAGGACACAGATTTCAGCTGTGCTAACATATTTGCAAAAGGGTTTTCTAATGATCAATTAGCCTTTTAAAATTATAAACTTGGATTAGCTAACACAACATGCCATTGGAACAGAGGAGTGATGGTTGCTGATAATGGGCCTCTGTTCGCCTATGTAGATATCCATTTTTTTTTTTAAATCTGCCGTTTCCAGCTACAATAGTCATTTACAACATTAACAATGTCTACACTATTTCTGATCTATTTGATGTTATTTTAAATGGACAACAGCCTCTCGCTACTGTTATTTTATCGTTGCTCCTTAGTTATTTTTCTATTGCTTTTATTATTTATTGCATTGTTGGTTCAGGGCTTGTAAGTAACTATTTCACTGTAAGGTCTACACCTTTTGTATTCGGTGCATGTGACAAATAACATTTGATTTGAAGACAACGCAGCAGTGGCTTCGGGACAAGTCTCTGAATTTCCTTGAGTGGCCCAGCCAGAGCCCGGACTTGAACCCGATCAAACATCTCTGGAGAGAGAACGGAAAAATAGCTGTGCAGCGACGCTCCCCATCCAACCTGACAGAGCTTGAAAAGATATGCAAAAAATGGGAGAAACTCATTGTGCTAAGCTTGTAGGGTCAAACCCAAGACTCAAGGCTGTAGTCGCTGCCTAAGGTGCTTCAACAAAGTAAAGGGTCTGATTACTTATTTAAATGTAATATTTTTTTTTATACATTTGTAAAAATTTATAAAAACTTGTTTTTGCTCTGTCATTATTGGGTATTGTGTGTAGATTTATGATGGGGGAAAAAACTATTTAAATCAATTTTAGAATAAGGCTTTAACCTAACAGAATGTGTAAAAAGTCAAGGGATCTGAATACTTTCAGAATGCTCTTTAGGTACCCCTTGGGCCCTGGTCAAAATCAGTGCACTATATAGGGAATGGGGTACCATTTGGGACGCAGCCTTTAAGTCTTCCTCAGGCACTTCACTTGAAAACAAGGTCGCTCTCTGTTCTCATTTGTTTTAATGACAGGAGAAAGAAAACTAAACCAGTGTCTGTTGCTGGGAGGCGGTGTGTGTGTGCGCAGAGGGCAGGGGAGCAGCCTGAGAGAAGGGGAAACTAGACAGTCTGAGAAGGACTCAGATGGCTCAGTGACGCACACAACTCAAGACCCAGACAAACACAGAGAGGGAGGGAGAGAGTGGGAAGAAGTAGTTCTAGTTATTGATTTGATGGAGGTGTAGGTGAGAATTGAGAGATGTCATGATGTTATATGATTATCTGTATCATGAATGAAAAAGTAAAAGTGGATGAGGGTTTTGTGGATATAAACTATGGACAGCGGTTGGTGACAGTGTGGATGAGGGCAGGTTACTGGTTCATATCAGTTAACGCTTGCACACAGACCTGGTCATCCTTTACCTGGTTAATGAAGGAGAAATGAGACTGGGGGAAGGGAAAAAAAAACAACAAAAAAACTCACCAACTTGGTCCTGGATATCGTCGGCCACTCCGGGCACCTTGTAGAGCAGACCCAGGGACTGGTTCATCCTCTCCTCAATCACACGCAGGTGGGTCAGTACCTACAAGTACATTTGAATGCTATTTAATACAAGCCATCTTCTGTGAGCCATACATTGTACATGTCAGGAGGTTACCAAAATACCCTTCAGTGGTGTATAGGTGTTTGTGTGTGTGAGTACATTTGGCATTGGGGGTGGATGAGAAATGTTGTTTCTAGGTTTGTTATTTTATTTGGTACAAATGGCAAATATTTTGTTTCTTCACTAGAGAGGACTAGAAGGTGCTCAACCAACGTGAGACGAGGTGCATGCAAAAAGTAATACGAGCATCAATAAAAATCTTTATTCATCACCGTCACTGGCCTTCATGAGAATGACAAAATTACTGTCACCATGTAAAACACACTCAAATGTGAATTTAAATATGATTTTTTTTAAAGGGCCTTTAGTGGGCATATTACCTGGGGTCGGATCTGTGCGGCCTTCTTGGGGTCGACCATGCGGACGTGCTCAAAGTGTTTAAGGGTGTGCTGTCTGTCCTTCTGCTCTGCACGGACATACTTCTTCAATAGGCTGAACACATGACGAGGCTAGAGAGAAGGCGAAGAAGGGAAAAAGGGAGAGAGACAGAGGGAGCGAGAGAGATATGAGTCAGAACGTCGGTCTGTGTGTGGGAGGATTAAGACAATGGGAGGATGACCCATATGTACTGTGTGTGTGTGTGTGTGTGTGTGTGTGTGTGTGTGTGTGTGTGTGTGTCTACCCTGGGTGGCTGGGCAGTTAGGTGGCTCTACAGGGCCAGGCAACACTGTGTGTTATACTCTGTTACTATGTACTCTCTACCTACCCTGGGTGGTTGGGCCTGCAGGGAGGTCAGGTAGCTCTCCAGGGCCAGGCGACGGCGGTCATTGAGCAGGGCCTCAACCCGGGCCATGTGAGTCTCAACCAGCTGCTGCCTCTCACTGGCTGCCTCCTGCTCCAGGGCCTCCACCTTCTCCTGGAAACGCTGTGTGATAGACACACACACATTATTATACTAGACACACACACATTATTATACTGTACAACATAACACATTTAATATACATGATACAAACATATTTAACATAGGTTCATGAGAAGACACACATAGTATATGATACACACACAAATAAAAATTCCCTACCACCACCACGCTGTTATCAATTATTCAGACACACAACAGCTATGACATTGACAGTCACTGATTTAGCATGTATTAATATGTTTGAGTATCTTCTGTGTGTGTCTGACCTGGATGACAGCCTTCTTATCAGCACGAGGTAGACTCTTGGCCTCCCTCTCTGCCTCCTCCCACTCCCTCATCACCTACACACATACAAGAAGAAAGACTGGTTACTGCTGTATCTAACTCCTTCCTTCCGGCTATATTCATACATGATCTTTCAGCACGACAGGGTCTTTGCTTCCTTCCCTTCCTCCTTTTCTACCCTCTCCAACCTCACCCCTTCTCCATCCTCCCTCCCCCTTCCACTCTCAACCGCTCTTTATCGCCCTTCCCTCCACCTTTCCCCGCTCTTCCACCCTCCACCCCTACCCTTCTCGCTCCCTCTATTCTACCTGGGACATCCTCTCGCGGTGCTTGGCCTCCAGACTCTCCTTGGCCTTGGCAAAGTGGGCATGTTCGTTGTCATCCCCGGGCGTCTCCAGATAACGGTCCACGGCGTCGGGAGGGCTGGGGGCGGCGGTGGGCACTGGGTGGTGGGGGGGTAAATGGACATGGAGGAGAGGGAGGAGAGAGATGGGGATGAGATGGAGAGAAATGTAGAAAATGACTCTTACAATCTGGTCTTCAGATATCCCCCATTGTTCCTTCACCTTCCCCGGGGATCCCTTTTTCTATGTTTCTTCTTTCATTGCTTTCCTTTTCAAAATCCAGACCATCTTTTCCAGAGTGACTTACGATAAGTGCCTTCAGAGTATTTGACTTGACTGAAATAAGGATCCGGAGGCACAGAAGTTCCAAACTACCAAAACTATGTAGCAGCTCCATAATAGCAGACACTAAAGCTAGACGATTAATAATACTAGTGTTAGCAACAACAGGTTGGTTAGTGATTCCTCGAGCGAGTGAACGAGAGTAAACAATACAGAGTGAAAAAGCAGAGAAGTGTGCGTTTGAAGGGTGGCTGGTGTCTGTGTGTGTGTGTGTGTGTGTGTGTGTGTGTGTGTGTGTGTGTCCTGGTTGGAGGATTCCAGATTTCCTGCTTGTTCCTTCCAGATTCCGGGAATTTTCCAACCGTGATTTCTTTAAAAAATGTTTTTAACAAATCTCTTCCATTAATGTGACTGCCATAGACACTCCAAGTCATTTAGACGTTTGATTAAAATCCTCTAGAAGAGTTACTTTAGCAATTTTCCCATATATTCTACTACAGAAAAGGCTAGTAAAAAGCTGTTATGCCTTAAGGCTGGGATACCTTGCATGACCTGTATCTTTCCGTTTGACAGGAAAAAGTAAATCGTATAATATGTAATTATGTAATATCATTCCGAGTGGAACGATGTTGTAAAATATCCACAGGCTAAAGTGTGTGTGTGTGTGTGTGTGTGTGTGTGTATCACATTACGTGACATACTGTACCTATCATTATCATCCTTGATTAAACATTGAACAGCATAAATATATTATTTCTTACATGAATAAGGAAGCGCTGATTTGATACTTTGGAACCTGTGTGTATGCGTCATGTGAAGCATGTTTTTCATTTTAGTTTGTCTCAGAGATTAGCACGACTTCCTTTCACAGACACTCAATAGTCCCAAAACAACCAAGAGCATTTTGCGATCTGAACAAAGCAGAACCATTAATACAACTTTAACTTGGAAGTCTAAATGTGAGGGTAGAGGGTTGCTAGCTGGTGGAACCACAACACTGTCTTTCACACCTCCAATATGCTCAACCAAGTGGAAATCTCGCACACACACACACAATTTCAGAGGCTGCTACAGAGGAGGTGAGATGGTGTGAAAGACAGGATTAGTGAGAGAAGGAGGGAGTGTGAGACATAAGATACTGTATAGAGAAAGTAGGGGGAGGAGGCGAGAGTGAACCATCGCTAGGTTGGATCGTTCACACACACACTCGACTGTCAGGTCACTGCCTCACACAACACTCAAATCAGCGTGAGAAACTTTTGCCTACCGTATCTGTCGCACACACACACACACACTCTGTCCGCTCATACGGAATCAGTGGAAGAACAGGTGAAATCACTCGTGTTAGTGTGTTCTAAAACCCACAAACAGGTTAAAAGATGTGTGTGAATGTATTTGTCCATAAGTACAGTAAACTAGGGTTGGGCGGTATCTAGATTTTCATACAGTCATACTGTTTCTGTACCATACCAGTGCGCACACAGTATTACCGAATGTGCACACAACGGCCGCCATTTTATATATATAAAAATTAGGTAACAGGGATCTTGATCTAGGGGGGATTGAATGTCTTTACTGTAGCCAACAACCTTGATCTTTACATCTAGCACCTTAGCTAGCAGTTAGCAACCCGGATAACATTTTTAAAAAGAATTTAAGGGGTGGATCTGCTTTAATATTGCGGAAAGATTTCTGGAAGCAAAGTAATTGTCTGCATCATTTCCCCCATAATTTTTTTTTAGGGCAACTATATCCACACACTTTTTTTTTGAATATACCTTTATTATTCCCTGCAAACCCTACCACCCCTCCCCCAATTGGAGTAAACTAATAAACAATAACACTTAAGCGTCTACCTTATACACATTTTACAGACAATCTATTTTACAATAGTTATGTTTTGTTTTTAGTCCTTCCTCCATTTCTGATGTCCATCCAGTTTGATTTCTATTTAACTGCTATTTCACAAATTTCTGAACCTATATAGATTTTACAGACCCCGTATGTTACATTGGTTATCTTGTTATTGGTCCCACCCTTCATCTCCATTCAACCCCTCCCATCTATCTCTTAACACCATCCATTTTGGATTTCTATTTATCTGATAACATTTATTTGACATCTTAGATTTGTTATATTTATACTTAACTTATGGTTATAAGCAGTGGCGTAGCGGCCCTACCCCCGCGAGGCAGGGGTGCCCCACCCCCAAAAAAGTACACACATTACTTTTTAACGGTATTGAAAATCATACTGTCTGTATTTCGAAACACCCCGGTATACGGTATATCACCCAAGCCTACAGTAAACACACAATGCGTGGTGGTTAGTGAGACCAGAGTGATTAGTGGCTAGCAAACATGGCTAATGTAGTTAGCACCAAGGTAGCCAGATGGCTAGGGCCAGACGGCTAACCAGAAACTAGCTAGCAGACATGGACACTAACAGTGCAACACACAGACAGACAGTTGGCAGGGAGCTCTGCTGTCCGTCTGACTGACGATGCTGCAGACAGGCAGTACAACAAGATTTAGTTAAGTGAGACCACAGGTTAGCGAGAACTAGCATGTTTAACAGCTAATCAGATGGTAACTAGCCAACATAGACACTACACGCAGACAGACAAGTAGTCTGTGTGACTGACTTACTAACAGTGCAGCAGACAGACAGGCAGTACAAGGGGTGGTTCGTGAGACCAGAGGTTAGCATGTAACGTGAAGTAGTATTAGCGTGGTTAGCAGCTAGCTAGCCAGAGGGCTAATGACAGAGGCTAGCTTTCAGACGTGGACACGCAGACAGACAGGTAGACAGGACGCTGTCTGTGTGACTGACTTACTGACGTTGCTGCATACAGACAGGCAGTACTCCTCCGACTCAAAGTTATTGCGGTTGCCCCCACAGCCGCCATAGATGAACTGGGCACAGCGGCCCTCCTCACGGTCAAAGTACCAGCGTGCAAGCATGGCACGGCATGGGCCCGTCTCCGCATTCGCCCAACATACCTCTGGTAGGGGGGCAATGAGCCGTCAGCACACACACAGTGTGAGTCCCAAATGGCACCCGGCCTATTCCCTACATAGGCCTCTAGTCAAAAGCAGTGCACAATGGGCCCTGGTCAAAAAGTAGTGGACTATATAGGGAATTTGGTGCCATTTGGAACACATTCTTATAATCGTACAGGCGTGAGCATACCAATGGTGTGTGAACACACACACACACACACACACACACACACACACACACACACACACACACACACACACACACACACACACACACGGGTGAAATATGGGTGGTGGAATGGGGATTTAGCTGAATAGTGGTGAGTTTCTAGATTGCGCCCCCCCAATTCCACCCCTGCATACACTCACTCAACCTTTAAATAGACCAGCAGAGTAAATACACAGTCAATTATTTACACACACACGGCCCCTGGCCCTCCCAATCCCTCTCACCTCTGACCACTTCCTCCACAGACTCGGTGGTAGTAGTAGTGGTGGTGGTAGTCATGGCGATGTTGGTGGTGGGCTCGCTATCGTCGCGCTCGTCAAGGACGTCATCGTCATCATCCTCCTCCTCCTCCTCATCGTCCTCGTCCCCGTCTCCATCCTGGTCGTTGTCCAGCACCTCCTGGCCTTCCTCCTCTTCCTCATCTTCCTCTACCATGGCAGGGGCTGTCTCCTCCTCCTCCTGTTGCTGCCGGGGTGTGAATCCAGCTGGCTCTGCTGCCCCCCTTGCCATACTGCGAGAGGGATGATTGAGGGAGAGGGATGGAGGTAGGTAGAAAGAGGGAGAGAAATGGGGGGGGGTGAGTAACGTGGTTATGAGTGAGTGTACTGTGTGTGTGACTGCTGGTATAAGTATAATCTCGTTCCCAGACACTTCTGCCCAAATGGGCAAAAAGTCTGGTGGATCAGCGAGTCAAACTTAGGCGCATAGGCATTGGCTTAATGTACCAACCAATCACCTCTCACAACACCTTCCCTCTACCCTATATGTCATGCGCACTTCAGTTTACGTTCAGCCTCGCAGTCGTGTGATTGACAAATACTTTACTCAGTAGGTCACTCCCATAGAATTCTATGGTCTCTCCCACTAAGGCCAACTTTGAATTGTTGATATCCCAGGCTGATATGCACTGTGCACAATAGCCTGGGGACGAGTAGAAGTATGAATGTAAGGGAGTACTGTATGAGCTCCTGTGTGTGTACCTGTTGTCAGTGTAGTCAGTCTCGGCTCCTCCCCACCACACATCCGAGTCGTCCTCGTCCTGCTCAGTGCTGTCGGTCTCCCTGTCTGACGGACAGCACACAAACTCCACCCCCCGGAAACGGTCGATGCCGCACGGCAACAGCATCCCGTAGTCGTGGAGATTCAAAGTGCGGTCTCCACAGGACTGGGTGAGAGGGATGGGGCAGTTAAAGCAAGGGCTGCGTGTATCAAGAGTAGGAGTGCTGATCTAGGATCAGTTCCCCCCTGTCCATGTCATTCTATTCATGGTGATCTAAAAGGCAAAACTGATCCTAAAATCGGCACTCACACTCTGAGATAATTGATCCATACGGCTCCAGGTTTTGTGAATTAAACACTACATGACCAAAAGTATGTGGACACCTGCTTGACAAACTTCTCATTCCAAAATCATGGGTATTAATATAGAGTTGGACCCCCTTTGCTGCTATAACAGCCTCCACTCTTCTGGGAAGGCTTGCCACTAGATGTTGGAACATTACTGTGGAGACTTGCTTCCAATCAGCCACAAGAGCATTAGTGAGGTCAGGCACTGACGTTGGGCAAATCAGGCCTGGCTCGCAGTCAGCGTTGTATGCATGTACGTGTGCGGCGTGTGATCTCACCTCTTTGGCCACAGTGTGCCAGTGCAGGTGGCTCTCACACATGTCCATGCGCTCCTGGTGCAGGAACTTGCACTTATCAGGAACCAGCAGGGCATCACTGACAAACTCCCCCACTGCACCATACATAAACAGAGCCAATTAATATACAGACATAACTAAAAACAAACAAAAAAAATACAAATCAGCCAACAACAAAAAATAAACACTTTTTACTAAGGGATGGAATTCAAATAGTACAAACGCTCACATAAATCTCAATCTCTTTTTCACTCCCCCCTCACATACACATATTTCCCCCCTACACACAGTTAACCCCCACCCACACACCCCTATGCATGCTCAAGCCTCCCCACCCCCCACACACATACAGTGCATTTGTACCTAGGCATCGGTAGGGCACCACGATGTGCAGGTGACTGCGGCACTGCTTGCGGCCCTTCTTGCACCAGTTCTGGACGCTGACTGGCTGGTTGGCCTCCACCACGTTGGTGATCTGCAGCTCAGGGTATACCTGGGAGAGAAGAAACACGGAGTCTGTCTGTCTGTCTCCTTTCACCCCCCCATCCCATTTTCTATCTGTGATTGATCTCTCCCTCTCATCCTCCCCCTCTCCCACATCATCAACCATCTGTCCCACCATCCGTTCACAGGGCGGTGAGTACTCTTTCGCTCTCTCCCAATCACTGTTCGTCCACATCCTCCCATCTGTCCCTACCATCCGGTCACAGCCCTCTCTTTTTCTTCTCCCCCCTCTTAATTGTTCTCAGTTAATCTCTGATCCACCTCTCCAAGTATTACTTCTGTTTTTCTCCTCTCATCTAATGACTTCACTAACTCACTCCACCCCTCCCTTTCAATTGGTTTATCATTTATCCACCGTTTCCCTCACCCAATTCTTCTCAATCTACATTTTAACAGCACTACACTCCAACTCCTCTCTATGCACATGCCTTTCGGTTGTCTCTTTCCCTCTCCCTTTAGTTTATTCAACACACAAGTCAGAGTTCAACTGTATTGTGCCATGTAAATTAATTACATTTATTGACCTTGAACCCCCCCCCCCTAGCAATATTGCAGGGTGACGATTTGGCTCTTGATCCTTCAGCGCCCCCTAACTCTACCACCTTCCCTCCCGCCTAGCTCCTGGCAATATGTATCTCTTGATTCACGTCTCTCTCCTCCCCATCTACCCCCCCTTCCTCTCCCACCTCCGGGCAGTCCTGGTTGATGCCAAAGACACCCTTTCTACTCCCTCCTCTTCTCTCCTCCTACCAGTACTGCAGGATGCCGATACATTTGAATACATCCCTCTCCATTCTCCCCCATGTGTGTTCTCACTTTGCAGTATTTTTGCATTGCATTTTGTTGTATTATAGTGTATTTATATTGTGTATAGGTCCCGTGTGGCTTAGTTGGTAGAGCATGGCACTTACAATGCCAGGGTTGTGGGTTTGATTCCCACGAGGAACTAGTACGAACAAATATGAAAATGTATGCACCAACTACTGTAAGTCGCTCTGGATAAGAGCGTCTGCTAAATTACGTAAATGTGTATTTAGTACGGTGACCTAACAAAATTAATTTCCATGTCTATGGACATTACAGTAGGTTCTCTGTAGCTTAGTTGGTAGAGCATAGTGCTTGCAACGCCAGAATAATAATAATAATAAATAATAATAATAATAATAATAATAATAATAATAATAATAAGTGGGTGCTTTCATTTGTCCTATTTCATACATGTGCAAGTGTGTATTATACGCATATGTGAATTGAAAATTAGTTCTGCATATCCCACTCACCGAGACACCTTTGTAGAATAAGCCACTACTGATGGCGACCCTGGAGCAATTAGCGTTAACCTGTTAGGGCTAGGGGGCAGTACTTACACGGCCGGATAAAAAAACGTACCCGATTTAATCTGGTTATTACTACTGCCCAGAAACTAGAATATGCATATAATTATTGGCTTTGGATAGAAAACACCCTAAAGTTTCTAAAACTGTTTGAATGGTGTCTGTGAGTATAACAAAACTCAAGATTCTGTACAGGAAGTGCCATCTCTGACCATTCCTTGGGCTTCTTGGCTCTGTTTATTGAAAACTTAGGATCTTTGCTGTAACGTGACACTTCCTATGGCTCACATAGGCTCTCAGAACCCGGGAAAAAGCTGAATGATGTAATTCCAGCCCCTGGCTGAAAAACATTAGCGCCTTTGGTAGGTGGTCTATCAGAGGACAATCAGACTGAGGCGCGTGCACGAGGCGACCCCATGTTTTTATTTTCTCTCTCTTTGTACTAAAACACAGATTCCCGGTCGGAATATTATCGCTTTTTTACGAGAAAAATTGCATAAAAATTGATTTTAAACAGCGGTTGACATGCTTCGAAGTACGGTAATGGAATATTTAGAAATTTTGTCAGGAAACGCGTCGGGCGCGTCACCCTTATTTACCCTTCGGATAGTGTCTTGAACGCACGAACAAAACAGAGGATATTTGAACATAACTATGGATTATTTTGAACCACACCAACATTTGTTATTGAAGTAGAAGTCCTGGGAGTGCATTCTGATGAAGAACAGCAAAGGTAATAACATTTTTCTTATAGTAAATCTGACTTTGGTGAGGGCTAAACTTGGTGGGTGTCTAAATAGCTAGCCCTGTGATGCCGGGCTATCTACTTAGAATATTGCAAAATGTGCTTTCACCGAAAAGCTATTTTAAAATCGGACATAGCGAGTGCATAGAGGAGTTCTGTATCTATAATTCTTAAAATAATTGTTATGTTTTTTGTGAACGTTTATCGTGAGTAATTTAGTAAATTCACCGGAAGTTTGCGGGGGGTATGCTAGTTCTGAACGTCACATGCTAATGTAAAAAGCTGGTTTTTGATATAAATATGAACTTGATGAACAAAACATGCATATATTGTATAACAATGTCCTAGGGGTGCCATCTGATGAAGATCAAAGGTTAGTGCTGCATTTAGCTGTGGTTTTGGTTTTTGTGACATTATATGCTAGCTTGAAAAATGGGTGTCTGATTATTTCTGGCTGGGTACTCTGCTGACATAATCTAATGTTTTGCTTTCGTTGTAAAGCCTTTTTGAAATCGGACAGTGTGGTTAGATTAACAAGAGTCTTGTCTTTAAAATGGTGTAAAATAGTCATATGTTTGAGAAATTGAAGTAATAGCATTTCTAAGGTATTTGAATAACGCGCCACAGGATTCCACTGGCTGTTACCCTAGAGAGGTTAAGTGCTTTGCTCAAGGGTACGTCAGATTTTTCAGAGTCGGCTCAGGGATTCGAAGCAGCGACCTTTAGGTTACTGGCCCAACACTCTTAACCTGTTGGGGATAGGGGGCAGTATTTGCACGGCCGGATAAAAAACATACCCGATTTAATCTGGTTACTACTCCTGCCCAGTAACTAGAATATGCATATAATTGTTTGATTTGGATAGAAAACACCCTAAAGTTTCTAAAACTGTTTGAATGGTGTCTGTGTATAACAGAACTCATATGGCAGTCAAAACCCTGAGACAAATCCTGACAGGAAACTGAAATCTGATGTGTGGATATCACTTCAAACATTTGCCATTGAAACACACAGGGGGTTATGAATCATTTAGCACTTCCTATGGCTTCCACTAGATGTCCCCAGTCTTTACAAAGTGGTTTGAGTCTTCTATGGTAGAAACTGACCCAAAGAGAGGCTGTTGATATTGGTCACAGGGGATGGGCCATTACCATTGTAACGTCGGCGCCCATGGCTACTCTCCCTTTTCGAAACGTTTTGAAAGACAATGCAACCGTCCCCATGGAATCTTATCTCTAGTTGAAAAACGCCCAAAAGATTTATGTTATACAACGTTTGACATGTTTGAACGAACTTAAATATATATTTTTTGCTCATTCCTGACGACAAGTCCGACGCACACGGTACATTTTCAGTAGCCTTCGGAGCGCGCTAACACTATTGGGACATAAATTATTAACTTTTTCGAACAAAACTACATTTGTTACGGACCTGGTATTCCTAGAAGTGCCTTCTGATAAAGATAATCAAAGGTAAGGGATTATTTACAATAGTATTTTTGATGGTTGATCGTTCCAAGATGGCTCAAAACATGTATAGCCTAGACTATTTTTCTGGGCATACCACGTCGTTTATTGCAAAGTGTGATTTCCCAGTAAAGTTATTTTTAAATCTGGCAAAGCGATGGCATTCAAGACATGTTAATATATAAGTCTTTGAATGACAATATTACATTTTAACAATGTTTTCGAATAGTAATTTTGTAAATTGTAGCGCTAATTCACCGGAAGCATGAGGGAAAAGATTTTCTGAACGTCACGCGCCGATGTAAAATGCTGTTTTTATATATAAATATGAACTTTATCGAACACAAAATGCATGTATTGTGTAACATGATGTCCTAGGAGTGTCATCTGATGAAGGTTGTCAAAGGTTAGTGCTGCATTTAGCTGTTTTTTGGTTATTTGTGATGCATCTAGTTGCTTTGAAAATGGCTGTGTGATTATTTCTGGCTGGGTACTCTGCTGACATAATCTAATGTTTTGCTTTTGCTGTAAAGCCTTTTTGAAATCGGACAACGTGGTTCGATTCAGGAGAGGTGTATCTATAAAACGGTGTAAAATAGTCATTTGTTTGAGAAATTGAAGTTATAGCATTTATGAGGTTTTGCATTTCGCGCGACACGATTCCACTGGCTGTTGATTAGGGTGGGACGAAAGGGACACTTCAGGATTTTGCCAACGAGGCCACTTTACTTCTCCAGAGTCAGATGAACTCGTGAATAACATTATATCTCTGTGTCCAGTATGAAGGAAGTTAGAGGTAGTTTCGCAAGCTAAGTGTCTGCTAAATGGAATATATTAGTATACACTACCGGTCAAAAGTTTTAGAACACCTACTCATTCAAGGGTTTTTCTTTATTTTTACTATTTTCTACATTGTAGAATAATAGTGAAGACATCAAAACTATGAAATAAATGGAATCATGTTGTAACCAAAAAAAAACAATAAATCGCTACTCTTTGCCTTGCACACTCTTGGCATTCTCGCAACCAGCTTCATGAGATAGTCACCTGGAATGCATTTCAATTAACAGGTGTGCCTTGTTAAAAATTAATTTGTGGAATTTCTTTCCTTCTTAATGTGTTTGAGCCAATCAGTTGTGTTATGACAAGGTGTGTGTGTGTGTGTGTGTGTGTGTGTGTGTGTGTGTGTGTGTGTGTGTGTGTACTTTAAGACATGAAGGTCACTCAATACGGAAAATGGCAAGAAATTTCTTCAAGTGCAGTTGCAAAAACCATCAAGTGCCATGATGAAAGTGTCTCTCATGAGGACCGCCACAGGAATGCAAGACCCAGAGTTACCTCTGCTGCAGAGGATAAATTCATTAGAGTTACCAGCCTCAGAAATTGGCAATTAACTGCACCTCAGATTGCAGCCCAAATAAATGCTTCACAGAGTTCAAGTAACAGACACATCAACAGTTCAGATGAGACTGAGTGAATCAGGTCGATGGTCGAATTGCTGCAAAGAAACCACTACTAAAGGACACCAATAAGAAGATACTTGCTTGGGCCAAGGAACATGAGCAATGGACATTAGACTGGTGGAAATTTGTCCTTTGGTCTGGAGTCCAAATTGGAGATTATTGGTTCCTGCAGCAATACGCCATCCCACATGGTTTGGGCTTAGTGGGACTATCATTTGTTTATCAACAGGACAAATGACCCAACACACCTCTAGGCTGTGTAAGGGCTATTTTACCAAGAAGAAGAGTGAAGAACCTCAAATATATTTCGATTTTTGGTTACTACATGATTCCATGTGTTATTTCATTGTTTTGATGTCTTCACTATTATTTTACAATGCAGAATAAAGATTTAAAAAATAAAGGAAAACACTTGAATGAGTAGGTGTTGTAAAACTTTTGACCGGGAGTGTATATTAAGTTATTGTATCGTATCTAACCCCAATCTCCATACCTCCTGACAGTACTGCAGGATGCCCTCCTTGGTGCCGATACAGCTCTTGGTGCCGGAGGGGTCCGACACCCATTTGCCGCTCTGGACATCCACATGCATGTTGAGCTTCCCACAGAACATGGCCACCTGGGGCTCCGCCAGCAGGCCCATCCCACCATCTGTCGGCACCTTGAGAGGGAGGGAGGAGAAGTGGGATGGAGAGACAAAAAGATAATTATTAATTTACTCTCGTTCTGTAGTATTAGGTAGGCATGTGCGAGAAGTGAGAAATCCAAATGATCAGCAGAAAATATTTGATACATTTTACGAAAAAGGTTCCTTTCATTTAGCTTTTATTTATACAGTTTGCTGTCATTGTTGTTTGCCAGGGAGACTTGTTCAAGATGGCAGCAGTTTCTAAAACATGCTCCACAAAGAATTAGCAATACATAGAACAATATAATACAAAGAATGTTTAAAAATACATTTTCATAAAACGACAGAATGATGTAGAGAAGGAATGGATGGAGGGAATAGAGGAATGGAGAGGACAGAGTGATGGAAGATTGGAGAAAAACAGAAAATGTGTAAGGGAGAGAACGGGGTAATGATTAAAGAAAAAAAGCAGGAGAGGCAGGAATGAGAGGAGAACAAAGACGGAAAAATAGGGGGAAGATGGCTTGAGGTGTAAGCGGGGAAAAGACAAAAGGGCTGAGATAGACCCTTTATTCGCAAACTACTTTTGACCAGGGCTCAATCGTGTGCCTTTGGGATAGATGCACAGATTAGAGTTTGGGTGGCGTTTCAGGCATTGACTTGTTACATCAATGAGGCTCCGGTGTAAGGTTCCCCTCAGTACAGATCTAGGATCAGCTTCCCCTCCCCCAATCCTAACCTTTAAGATCTGTGTGGGAAATGCAAAACTGTCCCAAGAACAGCATCCTAGGGGCAAATTCACACTACACCCATCAATGGCAAAAGGAGAGGCTTTCTTTGACGATCTTTGATGGTGAGAGAAAATAAATTCCTACTGTAGACTTTCCTACTGAATTGTGATTGAAAAACCCATAGCACCATTGCAGTCTCTTATGAAACCTCCCCAACCTAAAGCTTTTACACACGCAGGCACGCACGCACATTGGACTGCATACACACGCACGTATCCTCGATATCCTACAGGTGGCAGCACTGAGAAAGAACATGTACTGTAGTATGCCAGCCTGCCAAGGGGTATGCATGCTTGGCTTGGCTCACGTGTGCGCGCGCCCCTTTGTTGTCCATCCAATGCCTATTCACGGGTACTAATTATATTATGTAACTCCAGAGATGGATGTACATCCATCTCTGCGAGTATGTGAGTGTGTTTGTGTGCGCGCATGTGTGTCCATTGCTACTGCATAAGGAGGTTTTGTAATGACAATCCTGTAAGAAGGGAGGTGGGGACAAACAAAAGACTGAAAGACAGCATTGTACTAGGGAACGAGGGAGAAGAGCGAGAGGAGAGAAAGAGACTGATTGCATTGTGTTTTTCTATAATCTTGTTAGTGGTTTGGCAGTAAAACAAATGTTTGTGAAGTAGAGGATGACATACTGTGAATGGACTTGATTCTTTTCCGACCTAATGCACAATGTAATCCTTATCCACACACACACACACACACACACACACACACACACAGGCCCACGCCCATTCAGACACGCGCACACGCCCATTCATATGCATGCGCACACGCCCATTCATTTGCACGAGCACTCAGTGCACTGTGCATGCACACATTCTGGCATGCACGTGTACACACAAACACACTCAGACAGATCAGATTGCAGTGTAGTTCTGAGGGACGGATGTGTCGCCTAAAGAAGTTCATGTCCTTAATGCCAACCCGTTAGGCCACATGCCCTAGCGCCAAGCAAATCTGTAAATCCCTCACACACATGCACACACAGTGGAAAAACTGGTGAAATCACTTGTGTTAGTGTCTTCTATCAATGAAATGCATTTATAAAGCCCTTTTTACATCCGTAGAGGTCAAAGTGCCATACAGAAACCCAGGAGAAAACCTCAAACAGCAAGCAATGCAGATGTAGAAGCACAGTGGCTAGGGAAAACTCCCTAGAAGGCTGGAACCTACGAAGAAACCAGACTCTGACGGGTGGCCAGTCCTCTTCTGGCTGTGCCGGGTGGAGATTATAACAGTACACGGCCATTTAAGGCCAGATTGTTATAAAACCCACAAACAGGTTAAAAGAAGTGTGTGTGTGAATGTATTCGTCCATGTGTACAGTATCTAGATTTCCAGTCATACCGTTTCTGTACCATACCAGTGTATACAGTATTGCCAAATGTGCACACAAGGGGCGCTATACATTTTAAAAAATATATATTTTTTAAAATGCAACCCACAAAACCATTTAGGTAACAGGGATCTCTCTCCAGGAGGGGATTGAATGTCTGCTGTAACCAAGAAGCTTGATCTTGACATCTAGCCCCTTAGCTATCAAACCGGGATAACATTTGACATCTTAGATTTATTGTATTTATACTTACACCCCTGCGAAACAGTTTTTACACACACACACACACACACACACACACACAGCAAATAAAGAAACGTCTCTTTTTTCGGACCCTGTCTTTTAAAGAAATTCGTAAAAATCCAAGTAACTTCACAGATCATTGTAAAGGGTTTAAATGCTGTTTCCCATGCTTGTTCAATGAACCATAAACAATTAAAATCAACATGCACCTGTGGAACTGTCGTTAAGACACTAACAGCTTACAGACTCTAGGCAATTAAGGTCACAGTTATGAAAACTTAGGACACTAGAGGTCTTTCTACTGACTCTGAAAGAAAACACTAAAAGAAAAGATTGCCAGGGTCCCTGCTTCCCTTAGGCATGCTGCAAAGAGGCACGAGGACTGCAGATGTGGCCAGGGCAATAAATTGCAATGTCCGTACTGTGAGACGCCTAAGACAGCGCTACAGGGAGACAGGACGGACAGCTGATCATCCTCGTAGTGGCATACCACGTGTAACAACACCTGCACAGGATTGGTACATCCGAACATCACACCTGCGGGACAGGCACAGGATGGCAACAACAACTGCCTGAGTTACACCAGGAAGGCACAATCCCTCCATCAGTGCTCAGACTGTCCGCAATAGGCTGAGAGAGGCTGGACTGAGGGCTTGTAGGCCTGTTGTAAGGCAGGTCCTCACCAGACATCATTGGCAACAATGTTGCCTATGGGCACAAACCTACCATCGCTGGACCAGACAGGACTGGCAAAAAGTGCTCTTCACTGACGAGTCACAGTTTTGTCTCACCAGGGGTGATGGTCGGATTCGTGTTTATCGTTGAAGGAATGAGCGTTACACCGAGGCCTGTACTCAGGAGTGGGATCGAGTTGGACGTGGAGGGTCCATCATGATCTGGGGCGGTGTGTCACAGCATCATCGGATGCTGCTTGTCATCATTGCAGGCAATCTCAACGCTGTGCGTTACAGGGAAGACATCCTCCTCCCTCATGTGGTACCTTCCTGCAGGCTCATCCTGACATGACCCTCCAGCATGACAATCCCACCAGCCATACTGCTCGTTCTGTGTGTGATTTCCAGCAAGACAGGAATGTCAGTGTTCTGCCATGGCCAGCGAAGAGCCCGGATCTCAATCCCATTGAGCACGTCTGGGACCTGTTGGATCGGAGGGTGAGGGCTAGGGCCATTCCCCCCAGAAATGTCTGGGAATATGCAGGTTCCTTGGTGGAAGAGTGGAGTAACATCTCACAGCAAGAACTGGCAAATCTGGTGCAGTCCATGAGGAGATGCACTGCAGTACTTAATGCAACTGGTGGCCACACCAGATACTGGCTTACTTTTGATTTTGACCCCCCCTTTGTTCAGGACACATTATTAAATTTGTTAGTCACATGTCTGTGGAACTTGTTCAGTTTATGTCTCAGTTGTTGAATCTTATGTTCATACAAATATTTACACATGTTAAGTTTGCTGAAAATAAACGCAGTTGATATTGAGGACGTTTATTTTTTTCTGAGTTTATACACACACACACACACACACACACACACATTTTATATAATACTGCAAGCTTCGGGCCGGACCTAAGTTGATACGTTTCCAGTTCGTTGCAGACAGGCCATGCGTAGCCACTTTGGTTTATATGATATTTATTTTCAAATCAGGAAATGTTTTTATCTGCAGGCCAAATTGTTATTTGTTGGCTTTATGTGGGCTTTTTTTTTTTTTTACTTAGTTGTCAATGGTAGGTTTGTATCATTTTCATTTTTGATTAACCACATGCCAATGATTGTGAGATACGAAGACGGTATTATAAATGAAAATGTTGCACAAAAATATGCATATGAAAATCATAACTGGCATGTAGATCGGTAGAAATGCTAAGATAAATTGGCATTCCACATGCGAAAGGTTGTAGACTCCTTGTGTAGCCTATTACCAGCAACTTTAGGAGAGTAACGTCAGAATCTGAGAAAGCCAGCAGGAGGATGGTCGGATAAGGTTATCTTGATCTCTAGCTCCCTCTAATCTTTTTTGTCCTATTTCATCAAACTGCGTGCTTACAGCATCAGGCAAGCTCAATACATATAGTTCATTTCATTAAAACATAGGGTGCGTCTATATGGAAAAATACAAGTAAAAACATTTTTTTTCAACCAATCTTTTGGACCACAAACATTTGTCAAGGCTTACCCTATATAACTACGGCTGTATCCTTTTCTATACTGTCCATAATATCTATGCACACCATCATATACATTTATAATCCAGGCTGACTTTGCTCATCTTGATATTTCTTAATTCCTTAACATTTTGGGGATGTGTGTGCATCGTTAGGTATTACTAGGGATGCACGATATATCGGAATCGGACGATATTAGCTAAAAATGCCAACATCGGTATCGGCCGATGTCTAGTTTAACGCCCCGTTGTGCAAAACCGATGTCAAAGCTGACGTGTATACCTATATAAACGTAGGTGCATGACTTAATGACACCACGTAAAATGTTGCGTTATACGTACAACACAGCATTCCTAAACTAGCCCACAATGTCAGCTGTGTGGATTGAGCGGTCAACAAGTCAAGCAGTCATTTGAAAGAGTAACAAAATTTCAAAGGCGAAATCCATTAAAGCCAAGATAATGGAATTCATTTCCCTTGACAATCAACCGTTCTCTTTCGTGGGTGATGTTGGCTTTCGCCAACTGGTCGAACACCAGTACACACTACCAAGTGCTCTATTTTTTAGATGTTGCCCAACCGAAGTTACACAGGAATAGCGTCACTGCTATTAGCTTCACGACATACATACTATGGAATGCCGTTTGGGTCTTTACGTGTCAAAAATGATACAGTAGCACTGTCAAAACTGTACGAAAAAGTATGCAAACACCGGCCACGATCAATGCGTTTACAATACCGCGTTGGTAATAAAGTTTGACCACAACTTCTGGGGTAGCTAGCTTGGTACCTAGCTAGCACCAATACAACCAGCCTGAAAACAATGACCAGTAAAACCTGCAGTCATTTTCATTATTCTTTGCAACGATTTAGGAATCCTTGTGAGTAAGTATTAGCTAGGTTGCCACTTGTTGTTCGCCTATTGAAATTGAACTTCAGTTTAAGAAAATAAATAACTAGTCAGCAACTTAACCCTGTTGCCCAAAGCTAACGTTATAAGCAGCCAGCTAGCTTCATCTGGCTAGTGAAGCTCGACCGCACCGTGTTATGTGCTGTGAAGCTAGCAACATTAAGGATTAGGCACAAGTGGGATTTGCGGTTTGCCTTCAAAATAAATTTAATTGACAACAATGCAAATGAATACAAATAGTAGAAACATGCAATACTTTTATTTTGGAGGCAAACCGCAAAGTCCACTATTTTATTTTACCTTTATTGAACTAGGCAAGTCAGTTAAGAACAAATTCTTATTTTCAATGACGGCCTAGGAACAGTGGGTTAACTGCCTTGTTCAGGGGCAGAACGACAGATTTTTACCTCGTCAGTTTGGGGATTCGACCTTGTAACCTTTCGGTTACAAGTCCAACGCTCAAACCACTAGGCTACCTGCTGCCCACTATTGTGGCTAATCCTAATTGTGGCTAGCTTCACATAGTCCAACCACCATAAATGAAATAAGAACTGTTTTATAAATTAGGATTATTTTAGATGACACCTAGCTATATAGTTTAGCTAGAGTTGAAGTCGGAGGTTTACATACACCTTAGTCAAATACAGTCGTGGCCAAAAGTTGAGAATCACACAAATATACATTTTCACAAGGTCTGCTGCCTCAGTTTGTATGGTGGCAATTTGCATATACTCCAGAATGTTATGAAAAGTGATCAGATTAATTGAAATTAATTGCAAAGTCCCTCTTTGCCATGCAAATGAACTGAATCCCCAAAAAAACATGTCCACTGCATTTCAGCCCTGCCATCAAATGACCAGCTGACATCATGTAAGTGATTCTCTCGTTAACACAGGTGTGAGTGTTGATGAGGACAAGGCTGGAGATCACTCTGTCATGCTGATTGAGTTCGAATAACAGACTGGAAGCTTCAAAAAGAGGGTGGTGCTTGGAATCATTATTCTTCCTCGGTCAATCATGGTTACCTGCAAGGAAACACGTGCCGCCATCATTGCTTTGCACAAAAAGGGCTTCACAGGCAAGGCTATTGCTGCCAGTAAGATTGCACCTAAATCAACCATTTATCGGATCATCAAGAACTTCAAGGGGAGCGGTTCAATTGTTGTGAAGGCTTCAGGGCGCCCAAGAAAGTCCAGCAAGCACCAGGACCGTCTCCTAAAGTTGATTCAGCTGCGGGATCGGGCCACCACCAGTACAGAGCTTGCTCAGGAATGGCAGTAAGCAGGTGTGAGTGCATCTGCACGCACAGTGATGCGAAGACTTGGAGGATGGCCTGGTGTCGAGAAGGGCAACAAAGAAACCACTTCTCTCCAGGATAAACATCAGGGACAGACTGATATTCTGCAAAAGGTACAGAGATTGGACTGCTGAGGCCTGGGGTAAAATCATTTTCTCTGATGAATCCCCTTTGATTATTTGGGGCATCCGGAAAAAAGCTTGTCCGGAGAAGACAAGGTGAGCGATACCATCAGTCCTGTGTCATGCCAACAGTAAAGCATCCTGAGACCATTCATGTGTGGGGTTGCTTCTCAGCCAAGGGAGTGGGCTCACTCACAATTTTGCCTAAGAACACAGCCATGAATAAAGAATGGTACCAACACATCCTCCGGTGAGCAACTTCTCCCAACCATCCAGGAACAGTTTGGTGACGAACAATGCCTTTTCCAGCATGATAGTTATCACTTTTGCCTTATGGCAAGTTGCTCGGGGAACAAAACATCGATATTTTGTGTCCATGGCCAGGATACTCCCCAGACCTTAATCCCATTGAGAACTTGTGGTCAATCCTCGAGAGGCGGGTGGACAAACAAAAACCCACAAATTCTGACAAACTCCAAGCATTGGTTATGCAAGAATGGGCTGCCATCAGTCAGGATGTGGCCCAGAAGTTAATTGACAGCATGCCAGGGCGGATTGCAGAGGTCTTCAAAAAGAAGGGTCAACACTGCAAATATTGACTCTTTGCATCAACTTCATGTAATTGTCAATAAAAGCCTTTAACACTTATGAAATGCTTGTAATTATACTTCAGTATTCCATAGTAACATCTGACAAAAATATCTAAAGACACTGAAGCAGCAAACGTTGTGAAAATTAATATTTATGTCATTCAAAACTTTTGGCCACGACTACATTTGAACTCAGTTTCGCAATTCCTGACATTTAATCCTAATAAAAATTCACTGTCATAGGTCAGTTCGGATTACCACTTTATTTTAAGCTTTTATTTAGACCTCCACAAGTCTGGTTCATCCTTGGGAGCAATTTCCAAAACGCCTGAAGGTACCACGTTCATCTGTACAAACAATAGTACGCAAGTATAAATGCCATGGGACCACGCAGCCGTCATACCGCTCAGGAAGGAGACGCGCTCTAGCTCCTAGAGATGAACGTACTTTGGTGCGAAAAGTGTAAATCAATCCCAGAACAACAGCAAAGGACCGTGTAAGATGTTGGAGGAAACAGGTACAAAATATCTACAGCTGAAGTCGGAAGTATACATACAAAATAACTTTTTGGTCAGTGGTGTGTGTGTGTAACTAGGCAAGTCAGTTAAGAACAAGTTCTTATTTACAATGACGGCCCGAACAACGCTGGGTCAATTGTGCGCCGCACTATGGGACTCCCAATCACAGCCGGATGTGATAAAGCCTGGATTCGAACCAGGGACTGTAATGCCATCGACCACTGCGTCCGTGTGTGTTAAATATTTAACTGTACTAGAATGCTTAAAAGGCTGCTAAATTGTAAATGTCGGTATCGTTTTTTAATTTATTTTTTAATTTATTTTTTTTACAAGGAAAATATCGGAATTGGACAAAAATCAAATGTCATATCGGTGCATCACTAGGTACTTACTAGAGGTCGACCGATTAATCGGAATGGACGATTAATTAAGGACGATTTCAAGTTTTCATAAATCGGAAATCGGTATTTTTGGATGCCGATTTGGCCGATAATTTTTGGGGGACCTTTAACTAGGCAAGTCAGCTAAGAACACATTCTTATTTTCAATGACGGCCTAGGAACGGTGGGTTAACTTCTTTGGGCTAGGGGGCAGTATTTTCACATCCGGATAAAAAACGTACCTGATTTAATCTGGTTACGACTCCTGCCCAGTAACTAGAATATGCATATAATTATTGGCTTTGGCTAGAAAACACCCTAAAGTTTCTAAAACTGTTTGAATGGTGTCTGTGAGTATAACAGAACTCCTATGGCAGGCAAAAACCTGAGAAGATTTCATGCAGGAAGTGGCCTGTCTGACAAGGTGTTGTTGTTCTTGCTTCTGTTTATTGAAGAGTCAGGATCTTAGCTGTAACGTGACAATTCCTACGGCTCCAATAGGCTCTCAGAGCCCGGGAAAAACCTGAACGATGACGAGGCAACCTCAGGCTGAAAACACATTATCGCCTTTTCCAAGTGGCCCATCAGAGGACAATGGAATTAGGCGAGTGCCCGATTCGACCCCGTGCAGTATTTTCCTTCGGCTGTTTACCTAATTGCAGATTCCCGGTCGGAATATTATTGCTTTTTTTACGAGAATAATGGCATAAAAATTGATTTTAAACAGCGGTTGACATGCTTCGAAGTACGGTAATGAAATATTTAGAAATCTTTTGTCACGTTATGCGTGCGACCGTTATTTACCATTGGGCTAGTGTCTAGAACGCACGAACAAAACGACGCTGATGGAACATAACTACGGATTATTTGGGACCAAACCTACATTTGTTATTGAAGTAGAAGTCCTGGGAGTGCATTCTGACGAAGAACAGGAAAGGTAAGACCATTTTTGTTATAGTAAATGTGATTTTGGTGAGTGCTAAACTTGGTGGGTGTCTAAATAGCTAGTCCTGTGATGCCGGGCTATCTACTCAGAATATTGCAAAATGTGCTTCATCCGAAAAGCTATTTTAAAATCGGACATATCGAGTGCATAGAGGAGTAATGTATCTATAATTCTTAAAATAATTGTTATGCTTTTTGTGAACGTTTATCGTGAGTAATTTAGTCAATTGTTAGTAAATTCCCCGGAAGTTTGCGGTGGGTATGCTTTTTCTGAACGTCACATGCTAATGTAAAAAGCTGTTTTTTGATATAAATATGAACTTGATTGAACAGACATGCATGTATTGTATAACATAATGTCCTAGGTGTTTCATCTGATGAAGATCATCAAAAGGTTAGTGCTGCATTTAGCTGTCTTCTGGGTTTTTGTGACATTATATGCTAGCTTGAAAAATGGGTGTCTGATTATTTCTGGCTGTGTACTCTGCTGACATAATCTAATGTTTTGCTTTCGTTGTAAAGCCTTTTTGAAATCGGACAGTGTGGTTATATTAACGAGAGTCTTGTCTTTAAATAGCTGTAAAATAGTCATATGTTTGAGAAATTGAAGTAATAGCATTTCAAAGGTTTTGAAAATCGCGCCACAGGATTCAACTGGCTGTTACGTAGGTGGGACGAATTCGTCCCGCCGGTCCCATAGAGGTTAACTGCCTTGTTCAGGGGCAGAACGACAGATTTTTACCTTGTCAGCTCGGGATTCAATCTTGCAACCTTACGGTTAACTAGTCCAACGCTCTAACCACCTGCTTTACATTGCACTCCATGAGGAGCCTGCCTGTTACGCAAATGCAGTAAGAAGCCAAGGTAAGTTGCTAGCTAGCATTAAACTGATCTTATAAAAAACAATCATAATCACTAGTTAAACTAGTAATATCAACCATGTGTAGTTATCTAGCATGTCCTGCATTGCATATAATCGCTTAGGTACACGTTGCTCCAACCATAAACATCAATTCACAAGTATATATTTTTAAACCTGCATATTTAGTTAATATTGCCTGCTAACATGAATTTATTTTAACTAGGGAAAATGTGTCACTTCTCTTGCAAACAGAGTCAGGGTATATGCAGCAGTTTGAGCCGCCTGGCTCGTTGCGAACTGCGTGAATACGATTTCTTCTTAACAAAGACAGCCGACTTCGCCAAACGGGGGATGATTTAACAAAAGCGCATTTGCGAAAAAAGCACAATCGTTGCACGACTGTACTTAACCATAAACATCAATGCCTTTCTTAAAATCAATACACAGAAGTATATATTTTTAAACCTGCATATTTAACTAAAAGAAATCCAGGTTAGCAGGCAATATTAACCAGGTGAAATTGTCTCATTTTGCGTTCATTGCACGCAGAGTCAGGGTATATGCAACACTTTGGGCCGCCTGGCTCGTTGTGAACTAATTTGCCAGAATATTACGTAATTATGACATAACATTGAAGGTTGTGCAATGTAACAGGATTATTTAGACTTAGGGATGCCACCGGTTAGATAAAAAACAGAACGGTTCCGTATTTCACTGACAGAAAAAACGTTTTGTTTTCGAGATGATAGTTTCCGGATTCGACCATATTAATGACCTAAGGCTCATATTTCTGTGTGTTATTATGTTATAATTAAGTCTATGATTTGATGTTTGATAGAGCAGTCTGACTGAGCGGTGGTAGGCACCAGCAGGCTCGTAAGCATTCATTCAAACAGCACTTTTGTGCGTTTGCCAGCAGCCCTTCGCAATTCTTCAAGCATTGTGCTGTTTATGACTTCAAGCCTATCAACTCCCAAGATTAGGCTGGTGTAACCGATGAAAAATGGCTAGCTAGTTAGCGGGGTGCGCGCTAATAGCGTTTCAAATGTCACTCGCTCTGAGACTTGGAGTAGTTGTTCCCCTTGCTCTGCATGGGTAACGCTGCGTCGAGGGTGGCTGTTGTCGATGTGTTCCTGGTTTGAGCCCAGGTAGGAGCGAGGAGAGGGACGGAAGCTATACTGTTACACTGGCAAAACTAAAGTGCCTACAAGAACATCCAATAGTCAAAGGTATATGAAATACAAATCGTATAGAGAGAAATAGTCCTATAATAACTACAACCTAAAACTTCTTACCTGGGAATATTGAAGACTCATGTTAAAAGGAACCACCAGCTTTCATATGTTCTCATGTTCTGAGCAAGGAACTTAAACGTTAGCTTTCTTACATGGCACATATTGCACTTTTACTTTCTTCTCCAACACTGTGTTTTTGCATTATTTAAACCAAATTGAACATGTTTCATTATTTATTTGAGGCTAAATTGAAATAATTAAATAAAAATGTTTTTTTTTTTTTTTTTTTAAATCGGCATCGGCTTTTTTTGGTCCTCCAATAAAATCGGTATCGGTGTTGAAAAATCATAATCGGTCAACCTCTACTAGGTACAGTGAGCGAAAAAAGTATGATCCCCTGCTGATTTTGTACGTTTGCCCACTGACAAAGAAATGATCAGTCTATAATTTTAATGGTAGGTTTATTTGAACAGTGAGAGACAGAATAACAACAAAAAAAAATCCAGAAAACGCATGTGAAATGTTATAAATTGATTTGCATTTTAATGAGAGAAATTTTGTCTATCGCTGTTCAAATAAACCTACCCTTAAAATTATAGACTGATCATTTCTTTGTCAGTGGGCAAATGTACAAAATCAGCAGGGGATCAAATACTTTTTTCCCCTCACTGTATTACCTCACTGCTGGAGGAAGAACCACAAGCATTTTGCTGCTACGATAACATCTGCAAAATATGTGTACACGACCAATAAAACTTGATCTGGTAAGGTTTGAGGAAAGGGAGACTGCCCAGTGAGTAGGGTCACAAACTGGTTTAACCTCTCTTGGGTAGGGGGCAGTATTTACACCTCCGGATGAAAAGCGTGCCCAAAGTAAACTGCCTGTTACTCAGGCCCAGAAGCTAGGATATGCATATAATTGGTAGATTTGGATAGAAAAACTAAAGTTTCTAAAACTGTTACAATAATGTCTGAGTATAACAGAAATGATATGGCAGGCGAAACCCCGAGGACAAGCCATCCAGGGGGGAAAAAATTGAGGTCATAGGATTTTCCAATTGTTTTCTATGGGATACCCTTATTAGGAACCTTGTTGCAGTTCCTATGGCTTCCACTAGATGTCAACAGTCTTTAGAGATTTTTCAATGTTTTTCTTTAGAGAAATGAAGAAGTAGGGCTATTCATTGTAAGTGTCACTCCAGGGGGACTCTACGGTTTTGATGCTCGTGAACCGGAGTGCGCTCACGTTGTTTTTAACCGGTATTGGAAACAGTTTATGCCGTCTTAAATTTTAATAGATTATTTACGTTTTAGGGTACCTGAGGTTGGATTAGGAACGTTGTTTGAAATGTTTGGACCAAGTTTACAGGTAACTTATTAGATACTTTGTAGGCATGTTGGACAAGTTGAAACCGGTGTATTTCTGAATCAAACGTGCCAAATAAATGGACATTGTTGGGACATAAAGAAGGACATTATCGAACAAAAGGAGCATTTGTGATGTTTCTGGGACATTTTGGAGTGCCAACTGAAGAAGATCTTCGAAGGTAAGGCATGAATTATATCGCTATTTCTGACTTTTGTGGCACACCTGCCTGGTTGAAATATGATTTTCATGTGTTTGTATGCAGGGTGCTGTCCTCAGATAATTGCATGGTTTGCTTTCGCCGTAAAGCCTTTTTGAAATCTGACACAGCGGCTGGATTAAAAAGACGTTAAGCTTTATTTTGATGTATAACATATTTTCAAGAATGTTAAATATTTGAATTTGGTATTTTTGAATTTCGCTCTCTACAATGTCACCGGATGTTGGCCAGGTGGGACGCTACCGTCCATAAGAAGTTAATGTGGTTTCCTTGTCATTTCAACCAGGAAATGTGATGACTTCGAATTAACATGGAAAACTGATTGGATTTGCAAAAAGTCATCAACGTAGAAGGTTTTGGGGAAATTGTTGTCTTCACTCAACTTTAAAACTAAATCCAATTTCATGGTTAACATTTCTGCTGATTTCACATTGAACTCAAATGTAAATCAAAACTAGCCGTTGAACTGATGTCTTTGCCCAGTGGGTAGATCTGCAGTTAGCTGAAACATCTGCTTGTCAGTCATGTAATTTTCTTCTGTATATTTACACTAGTGGAAAGGTGCACCTCCCTTTGTGATGTGTGTGCAAGATCAGAGTCTTAGTTCTGCTCTACAAGAAATCAATGGTGTAGAACAGGGTTCTCCAACTTTTGATCCAGCCCTGCAGTTACTGACAAACCTGATTCAGCTAATTCCGGTCCAGAGAGACAACCTTTAGTTTAATATTTGAATAATGTGCATTACTGCAGGGCTGGATCAAAAGTCTGCACACCAAATGATTGGAGTTGGAGAACCCTGTAGATTGGGTAAGATAGCACATGACGCTCCTATACCCACATTACCGTCCCATCCCAAACCATTTTGCTTGGATCTTTTATTTTCACATGGCTAGGTCCAGTCACTAAAAGCAAGCTGAGCTGGCCCCATAACATATCTGTTTCCAGCCCAAAGTGAATATAGGCATAGTTAGCTTGCCATGCCCCACTCAAATCATGCTGGAAAGAAGCAGTTCGTAACAAAAGCAGGCTGGCCATCGTCCCAGTCAGTACTCACTGGAAAGCGAGCCAAAAGAGCACAGTTCAGGTTGACACAATAGTGTGAAAAAGGTTTTTGTTATAGAAAGACTACAATGACCCAATTCCACTTTGTGACAACTGCTGATGTATAAAGGATTTTAGAATGTGTTTGAAATTTGACCCAGTTCCATGTCGCGCCCCCCGTCCTCTACTTATCACTTAGATGTTAAGTGTCTTAAATGTGAAGAAATTGGAACAGAGGCCTAGGTGGAGCAATCCCTATATTGCTTTTAGACCTACCCGCTACTCTGATGTGTGAACACTCTCCCTCGCACTCTCTCTAAACCACTCTCCATCCCTCTGCAAACAGTTGGGGGGGGGGGTGGCCTGGGGAGCAGCCAAATCCCACTGCAGTCTTATAAATCAGACTGTTTGGCATGGAAAGGTTAGAAAGAGCGAGAGAGAAAGCAACAAAGCGAGAGACGAAAGAGGGCGGGATATAAATGGACAATGAGGCTTTGTGCGTATGAGGTTCAAGGAAGGTGATGTACGTAAGGTGTATAAACTATGAGCACCAGTGGAGTAGGGTGAAGTTGCCCCTAGACCCTGATCTTAGTGCAGGAAATACAAAGCTGACCCAAAGTTTAAGGTTAGGATTGGGGGAGGGAAAGCAGATCCTAGATATGTACCTTGGGAAAACTTCACCCTGGAGCACAAACCAGTCGGGAGAGGTAGAACAGTAATGATTAACGGTTTTCCTAGGTGCAGGGTTCACAGAGACAGACAGAGAGACAGAATAATATAACAAAGGAGTAGTGGACATGAGACAGGGCTTTCCCTGAGCCACCTGCTCCATCGCTTGCCTCTGCCCACTCTCATCCATCGCCAGCATTGCAATCTCATCTATCGGCTGGCCAGCCTGCCGGCAGTAATCTGGGTGGGGGATTACGCTGAGCTGCCTGGCCGAGATATCCCACAGAGGGCCCAATCCACACGGATACCACCCATGGTACCCTCCTGCTGCTGTCACAAGATACTGTTGTCTCTACTGCACCATCGAACTAGATATTGCATGTAAAGTACCCCACATAGGACCATATTGGAGGTAACACAGACCTATGTACTGTTGTCGTAAGCACACAGTAAAAAGGCTAATACAGTTGATTTAAGATTAATTTAGGGAAATGCAGGAATAACAGTCCCAGCTCGCAACATCAAGAGTTTTCCCCCCAAACGGCCAACAAACAATTTATACGGTGGTCAAAATGGTCAACCGGCACACCAAATGTAAAGTGATAGCACATCGGGCAATTCTCTGGGAGAATCAGGAAGAAAGGAGCAGTCTGGTCAAATGCCTAAGTCTTATTCACAAAAAATGGCAGTACTCCCCAATGTAAATATACCTTAATCCAAAGCTTGGTACTGCTGGTACTAGCCTTACTAGCACAGCACATGGGAGACTGCTCTCATCAATCACGCCTTTGGAGCTGGTGCACTGCATTGGTTAGTGATCCCAGTTGCACACATCTCCACCGGCAAAAGTTGATACCATGGAAACTAGAACACGCATTACAATAGGTCCAGCCACCGCCTGAAAACACAGGGAAGATTTGCCTCATCCTGAAAGTGGGCCATGAAACAGACAGCGTCCATTTCTGAAAATAAAGTCAGTCAATCCTATACCCACGCATAATCTTTGGACTGCGCCTAGCCAGCTGGTTGCTGGTACTAGTAGGAACGTACTGTCGACATACTTACACAGAGACAAGAAGCCACGCTGACTGTTTTTCTATGACAGTGTGTAAGGGAAGCAGACCTGGGTATATTGCATTAACAGAAATGACGGTAACTAAACAAACATTGTAGATTAGAAATGGGAATTAAATGGTAAATGTACTACTCGTGTGCCATCCCCGCGGCCTCCGCAATGGATTAGTCCACTGAGAAAGGTGTCAAAGACCTGCAATAAATTCTTTATTTTTTTAACTAAAAAAAACAGTATCGGTCAACCAACAGCCTACCAACCAAACAATCCACCAGTCAACAAAAAAAATGCCCTACACAGCCCTACACAGGACAAAAAGTTATTTGAATTAAATCATGGCCTCATTTCAGTCGGGTGACCTCGTTCAGTGACCTATATTGAAACCAGACAAAACATACCGGGTCTCTCACACATGATCTTTGCTCCATATTGTATCTAAGATCCACAGTCTGAGTCAGTATTGACTCGTTCAGTTAAACAGAAAACTTGCCTGGTACCTATTGTCCAGTGAGAATGTGTCAATGTGCTATTATTGGTGGGTCACTGACCATTCCTCTAGCTCGACCAATGGGTATAGGGTTCTTCCCATTGGTTTGCATGGGGATCTCGTGGGTTTTGACCAGGGGTTATAATTCTTCCGGCTGGGTCCACCTTCTGCTTTGTCATTCTATTAGCATGAAAACGCACATGCACACCCGCACCTCATATGCATGCACGTGCAGTGGCGTACATACACGCATACACACACCCCGAAGAACAAGTGTATAATATCAAACACACACATTGATTTAATCCTCCCGGGCCCTGTTCTGTGAACCAGTCCCACAATCCCGGGGCAGCATTAATTGTGGCTCTCTTATCTGAGTGTCCCAGGCCTGCCACTGGGATCTGCTTCAGACCTAGGGAGACCCTTTGGCGGAGCGAATGTCGCCCCAGAGATCCGCTATTATGTCTGGAGAGTGTCCTCTGCCCGTCTCTACCCACCAGAGACAGAGGGTGCGTCTGAAATGGCACCCTATTCCCCATGTAGTGCACTACTAGTACAACACTATGGTCTGTCTAGCTCCCTGGCTGTGTTTGAAATGTGCTCTGGTCAAAAGTTGTGCACTCTAAAGGGAATAGGATGCCATTTTAGATGCAGCCAGGTCGTATAGAGACAGACCATAAACAGATCGATAAGAATGACAGATACTGAGTAGACAGACACATCAACAATGACTGGAGAGGAAAGAGAAATAACCAGAGGCCTTGTATAAAAACAGACAGACTGACTTACAAACAAATAAGTAAAAATACTTTGAATACTACTTAAGTAGTTTTCTTGGGTATCATATATATATATATAACATATACATACATATGTATAACTACTATTAATATACTCCACTACATTCCTAAAGAAAATATGTACTTAACACCCATTTTCCCTGACACCCCAAAGAACTCGTTACATTTCAAATGCTCAGGCACACCAGCAATATGGTCCAATTCAGGCACCCATCATCGCTACTGCCTCTGATCTGGTGGATACTAAACACATATTGCGTATGTAAATTGTGTCTGAATGTTGGAGTGTGCCCCTGGCTGTCCTTAACTCAAAAGGGAAAATGTTTTAAATTGTGCCATCTGGTTTGCACAATAAGGAATTTGATGAATAGCATGTACTTTTACTCAAGTCTGACAATTGTACTTTTTCCACCACTTTTCTTAAGTACCTTAACTATAAGAGGTTAAAAAAACAATACTTTTACTCAAATAGTATTTCACTGGGTGATTCACTTTTAGTTTAGTCATTTTTTATTAAGGTATCTTTACTTTTACTCAAGTTAGTACTTTTTCCACCACTGTCCTGGAGGACAGAGCCTTGTTCTGTTTGGAATATCGGTTGGACGCTATGGGAAAATGGTACATGTGCTTGGTCTTTGGAGTGTGTGTCTCTGTGTGTGTGTGTGCACACGTTTATGAGTGTGTGTAATGTTATCGGTGCTAGTCTCTGGGACCGGATCCTCTGGTAGGTTGGATGTGGGAGTGTGTTACAGTGATTAGAGGGCAGTCAGCCCCTCATTTCCCTCACACCCTGCCTGCCAACATTCCAATTACACCCTGCACCCGGAACGGAAGACTGGTTGCCGTGGCCATGACGTAGATGTCTTTTCCCATCTGGTCGAGATGTGCTACTGTGTCCCTATGACGACTGTTGACAACCTCATTGTCAACCAATAAGACTGGCTGTAACATAACAAAATGTGGAAAAGGTCAGGGGTCTGAATACTTTCCGAATGCACTGTATTGTCTTTAACTAGGCAAGTCAGTTAAGAACAAATTCTTATTTACAATGACAGCCTACCCCCTGTACTGTGTGTGTGTGTGTATTAAAAAAATATATAAATAAATAACAGTCAAAAGTTGAGACACCTACTCATTCAAGGGTTTTTATTTTTTACTATTTTCTACATTGTAGAATAATAGTGAAGACATCAAAACGATAAAAAAAAACACATGGAAATCATGTAGTAACCAAAAAAGTGCTAAACAAATCTAAATACATTTTACATTTGATATTCTTCAAAGTAGCCACCCTTTGCACACACTTGGCATTCTCTCAACCAGCTTCCTGAGGTAGTCACCTGGAATGCATTTCAGCTAACAGGTGTGCCTTGGTAAAAATTAATTTGTGGAATTTCTTTCCTTCTTAATGCGTTTGAGCCAATCAGTTGTGTTGTGACAAGGTAGGGGTGGTATACAGAATATAGCCCTATTTAGTAAAATACCAAGTCCATATGGCAAGAACAGCTCAAATAAGCAAAGAGAAAAGACAGTCCATTACAGAGCACTCGCAAAAACCATCAAGCTCTATGATGAAACTGGCACACATGAGGACCGCCACAGGAAAGGAAGACCCAGCGTTACCTCTGCTGCAGAGGATAAGTTCATTAGAGTTACCAGCCTCAGAAATTGTAGACCAAATAAATGCTTCAGAGATCAAGTAACAGACATCACAACATCAACTGTTCAGAGGAGACAGCGTGAAATCAGGCCTTCATGGCCAAATTGCTGCTGCTGCTGCTGCTGCTGCTGCTGCGAAGAAGAAGAAGAAGAAGAAGAAGAAGAGAAGAAGAGAAGAAGAAGAAGAAGAAGAAGAAGAAGAAGAAGAAGAAGAAGAAGAAGAAGAAGAAGAAGAAGAAGAAGAAGAAGAAGAAGAAGAAGAAGAAGAAGAAGAAGAAGAAGAAGAAGAAGAAGAAGAAGAAGAAGAAGAAGAAGAAGAAGAAGAAGAAGAAGAAGAAGAAGAAGAAGAAGAAGAAGAAGAAGAAGAAGAAGAAGAAGAAGAAGAAGAAGAAAAGAAGAAGAAGAAGAAGAAGAAGAAGAAGAAGAAGAAGAAGAAGAAGAAGAAGAAGAAGAAGAAGAAGAAGAAGAAGAAGAAGAAGAAGAAGAAGAAGAAGAAGAAGAAGAAGAAGAAGAAGAAGAAGAAGAAGAAGAAGAAGAAGAAGAAGAAGAAGAAGAAGAAGAAGAAGAAGAAGAAGAAGAAGAAGAAGAACTTGCTTGGGCCAAGAAACAAGAGCAATGGCCATTAGACTGATGGAAATGTGTCCTTTGGTCTGATGAGTCCAAATTTCAGATTTCTGGTTCCAACCGCTGAGTCTTTGTGAGATGCAGAGTAGGTGAATGGATGATCTCCACATGTGGTTCCCAAAGTGAAGCATGGAGCAGGTGGTGTGATGGTGCCTTGCTGATGACACTGATTTATTTAGAATTCAAGATACACTTAACCATCATGGCTACCACAGCATTCTGCAGCGATACGCCTTCCCTTCTGGTTTGAGCTTAAATGTACTATCATTTGTTTTTCAACAGGACAATCACCCAACACACCTCCAGGCTGTGTAAGGGCTATTTGACCAAGGAGGAGAGTGATAGAGTGCAGCATCAGATGACCTGTCCTCCACAATCACCCGACCTCAACCCAATTGAGATGGTTTGGGATGCGTTGGACCGCAGAGTGAAGGAAAAGCAGCCAACAAGTGGTCATATGTGGGAACTCCTTCAAGACTGTTGGAAAAGCATTCCAGGTGAAGCTGGATGAGAGAATGCCAAGAGTGTGCAAAGCTACATGATTACATGTGTTATTTCATATACAAAAATAAAGAAATACCCTTGAATGAGGGCTTTTGACTGGTACTGCATGTGCATGTATATACACACACAGTGCAATTATTCAGAGCCCTTGACCTTTTCCACATTGATATTTAACCAATTTTAGAACAAGGCTGTAACAATCTACACACAATACCCCATAATCAAAGCGAACAGGTTTAGACATTTTTGCAAATAAAAACCAGAAATGCCTTAGGTAAATAAGTATTCAGACCCTCTGCTATGAGACTAAAAATTGAGCTCAGGTGCATCCGGTTTCCATTTTTATCAGAATCTAAGGGAGAGATAAGCAGTTCACGCCCCCTTGGGTGCTGCCTTTGATTTACATTAGAAGTGCCCATCCAAGAAGGCTCAAGGCAAAAGATAAAATGACATCAAATCACATATCTAACATAGCTTTGATTGGACTGATCATGTCAACATTTAAGTTTCAAAATCTTAGCTAGCAAGCAGTCTTCATTGATCACGTCGACAATCTACTGTCAAAACTTTTTTAAATTCCTGTCAAATGAAGAGAAATTGATAAACGTATCGGTGCTCAGCAGCCAATGGACATAAACATTACACAAAAAGTAAAACATTTATTTAAAATTATATTAATTTGCAAATTCAACAATGATTGGTTTGGAAAGAATCAGTGGCTAACTGCAAGCATTTCAAAGCAATCCCTATTCTGCTTCCCCTGTCTGCTATTCGGTGGGGAGGGTGTGTGGTCCAAGTCTGAGTTTAAGGATTTAAAAACAGTATTCAGACCCATGGACTTCCACATTTTGATACGTTACAGCCTTATTCTAAAATGGATCAAATTGTTTTTTTCCCCCTCAATCTACACACACAACCCCATAATGACAATGCAAAAACAGGTTTTCGCTAATTTATAAAATCACATTTAAATAAGTATTCAGACTCTTCACTCAGTACTTTGTTGAAGCACCTTTGGCAGCGACTACAGCCTCGAGTCTTCTTGGGTATGACGCTACAAGCTTGGAACACCTGTATTTGGGGAGTTTCTCCCATTCTTCTCTGCAGATCCTCAAGCTCTGTCAGGTTGGATGGGGAGCGTTGCTGCACAGCTATTTTCAGGTCTCTCCAGAGATGTTCGTTCAGATTCAAGTCCAGAGTCTGGTTGGGCAATTCAAGAACATTCAGAGACTTGCCCCAAAGCCACTCCTGCGTTGTCTTGGCTGTGTACTTAGGGTCATTGTCCTGTTGGAAAGTGAATCATTTTTTGAATGGGGCATGCTTATTTAAGATAGTGAGGAAAGCACTTAAATAATAACCGGGCAGCCGCTACTGACAGAATGAGGTCAATATCCTTCCAGCATACCCGGGCCAGGTCGATTAGAAAGGCCTGCTCGCTGAAGTGTTTTTTTGTGAGTGTTTGACAGCGATGAGGGGTGGTCGTTTGAACGCGGACCCATTATGGATGCAGGCAATGATCGCTGAGATCCTGGTTGAAGACAGCAGAGGTGTATTTAGAGGGCAGCTTGGTCAGGATGATATCTATGAGGGTGTCTGTGTTTACGGATTTAGGGTTGTACCTGGTAGGTTCCATGATCATTTGTGTGAGATTGAGGGCATCTAGCTTAAAATTGTAGGACGGCCGGGTTGTTAAGCATATCCCAGTTTAGGTCACCTAACAGTACAAACTCTGAAGATAAATGGGGGGCAATTAATTCACATATGGTGTCAGGGGCACAGCTGGGGGCTGAAGGGGTTTATAACAAGCGGCAACAGTGAGAGACTTATTTCTGGAAAGGTGTTTTTTTAAAGTAGAAGCTCGAACTGATCGGGCATAGACCTGGATAGCATGACAGAACTCTGCACGCTAACTCCACCACCTTTGGCAGTTCTATCTTGGCGGAAAATGTAGTTGGGGATGGAAATTTCAGAATTTGTGGTGGCCTTCCTAAGCCAGGATTTAGACACGGCTAGGACATCAGGGTTGGCAGAGTGTGCTAAAGCAGAGAATAAAACAAACTTAGGGAAGAGGCTTCTGATGTTAACATGCATGAAACCAAGGCTTTTACGGTTACAGACGTCAACAAATGATAGCGCCTGGGGAATAAGAGTGGAACTAGGGGCTACTCGGCCTGGGTTAACCTCTACATCACCAGCGGAACAGAGGAGGAGGAGGATAAGGGTATGGCTAAAGGCTACAACAACTGGCCGTCTAGTGTGTTGGCGATAGAGAATAAAAGGAGCAGACATCTGGGCGCAGTAGAATAGATTCAAGGCATAATGTACAGACAAGGGTATGGTAGGATGTGAGTACAGTGGAGGTAAACCTAGGCGTTGAGTGACGATGAGAGGTTTTGTCTCTGGATGTACAAGTTAAGCCAGGTGAGGTCTCTGCATCTGTGTGGAACGAAAGACCCATCTAAGGCATTTAGAGCAGGACTGAAGGCTCTACAGAAATAGTTGAGTCAGGATGCTGTTCGGTTGTCACTACTACGCTAGGCGAGCAGGGGGCACAGCGTTCAGAAAAGCTAGCGGGCCGGGGGTAGTAGCTGGTTCTTCGGCGACATCCTAACAGAATAGGCTGTTGAGACCACATCGGGCGATCACGTCGGCAGTCCAGTCGTGATGGATTGGCAGGGCTCCGTGTCGACAATAAAGGGTCCAGGCCAATTGGCGAAGGAGGTATTGTAGCCCTAGAATTAGTTGGTATATGGGCCTAGCTCAAGGCTAGCTGGTGCTTGCTTCTGGACAGAGGCGTTAGCTAACAGTAACCACTCGTTTGCAGCTAGCTAGCTGCGATGATCCGGAGTAATGATCCGGTGTAATGATCTAGAGCGGTAGGAATCCAGTGATATGGTAGAGAGAAGCAGTCCGATATGCTCTGGGTTGATATCGCGTTGTGCACACTGGCAGGTGTTGTCCAAGCTAAGGCTGGCTGATGACAGGGGGGAAAGCAAGAACCGCTAGCTGTGGCTAACAAAGACTAGCAGCTAGTTCACTGGCTAGCTCCTGATAGAAGTTCCAGTTATAAGGATTAAAAATTAGCAGCTCCGTACCACATTGGGTGAGGTGGGTTGCAGGAAAGTTTATTTAGTTCGTAGATTGAAAATGAGATTAAGATATATACAAAAAAGACCCGCTATTTACACAGGAAAAGACAAAAGACAAAGACCGAGACAGATACACGTCCTACTGCAGAGCCATCTTGGAGAAACAATTAAGATAAATATCTAAAATATGCTAAATGCTTTGCAGTTATGCATTTGGTTTAGAGGTCAACCGATTAATTGGAATGGTCGATTAATTAGGGCCGATTTCAAGTTTTCACAACAATTTTTTTATTTTATTTTTTACTCCTTTAACTAGGCAAGTCAGATTAAGAACACATTCTTATTTACAATAACGGCCTAGAAACAGGGGTTAACTGCCTTGTTCAGGGGGGATTCGTTTTTGCAACCTTCGGTTACCAGTCCAACACTCTAACCACCTGCCTTAAATTGCACTCCACAAGGATTAACAGGCTGACTACCTGTAACGCGAGGGCAGCAAGAAGCAAAGGTAATTTGCTAGCTAGCATTAGACTTATAAAAAACTATCAATCTTAACATAATCACTAGTTAAACTAGTAATATCAACCATGTGTAGTTATCTAACGTGTCCTGCGTTGCATATGATCGATGCGGTGCCTGTTAATTTCTCATTGAATCACAGCCTACTTCGACAAACGGGTGTTGATTTAACAAGCGCATTTGCGAAAAAAGTACTGTCGTTGCACCAATGTACCTAACCATAAACATCAATGCCTAACAGGAATATTTAGACTTAGTCACCCATTAGATTAAATACGTAACGGTTCCGTATGTCACTGAAAGAAAAAAACTTTTGTTTTCGAGATGATAGTTTCCAGATTCGACCATATTAATGACCCAAGGCTCGTATTTCTGTGTGTTTATTATATTGTAATTAAGTCTATGATTTGATAGAGCAGTCTGACTGAGCGGTGGTAGGCAGCAGCAGGCTTGTAAGCATTCATTCAAACAGCCCTTCGCTGTGCTTCAAGCATTGCGCTGTTTATGACTTCAACCTGGGTGGGTATAATTTGTGGAACGTTCCAACAGGAATCTATTCCAAAAACTTCATAAATAACAAGGTTTCCAAAAAACAACGCATACAAAGTTGTATAGCGGGAGAATAAGACACCGGGTAGGGAGTGGTCTATTTCATTGCGTTTTTCACTCATCACGTTTATTCCGAAAAATGTCTGTCCTCACATGTCTGTTTGCCTATGGACAAACATTAAGAATAAGCTACGTGGTGAGTTGATGCCTATTTGGCAGTTAGTTAGCTAGGTTTGTATGCGTTGCTACTTTGTATGCGTTGTTGGTTGGCAACCTTTTACTTTATGTTTTTTGGAACAGATTCCTGTTGGAACGTTCCACAAATTATACCCACCCCTTCAAGCCTATCAACTCCCAAGATGAGGCTGGTGTAACCGATGTGAAATGGCTAGCTAGTTAGCGGGGTGCACGCTAATAGCGTTTCAAACGTCACTCGCTCTGAGACTTGGAGTAGTTTTTTCCCCTTCCTCTGCATGGGTAACGCTGCTTCGAGGGTGGCTGTTGTCGATGTGTTCCTGGTTTGAGCCCTGGTTTGAGCCCAAGTAGGAGCGAGGAGAGGGACGGAAGCTATACTGTTACACTGGCAATACTAAAGTGCCTATAAGAACATCCAATAGTCAAAGGTATATGAAATACAAATCGTATAGAGAGAAATAGTCCTATAATAATATAACAACTACAACCTAAAACTTCTTACCTGGGAACATTGAAGACTCATGTTAAAAGGAACCACTAGCTTTCATATGTTCCCATGTTCTGAGCAAGGCTCTTAAACATTAGCTTTCTTACATGGCACATATTGCACTTTTACTTTCTTCTCCAACACTTTGTTTTGCATTATTTAAACCAAATTGAACATGTTTCATTATTTATTTGAGGCTAAACTGATTTTATTGATGTATTATATTAAGTTAAAATAAGTGTTCATTCAGTATTGTTGTAATTGGCATTATTACAAATAAAACAATTGGCCGATTAAATCGGCACCGGCTTATTTGGTCCTCCAATAAATCGGTATGGGCGCTGAAAAATCATAATCGGTCGACCTCTAATTTGGTTTGCTGATTTAGTAGCTAGTTAGCTATCTAGCTACTGTATGTGGTTAGCTTCTTCCAACAAGAATTCACTTTGAAAATGTTTTATTAAACTATGCAAGTCAGTTAAGAACAAATTCTTATTTACAATGACGGACTACCCTGGCCAAACCCTCTCCTAACCCGGACAACGCTAGACCAATTGTGCGCCGCCCTATGGGACTCCCGATCACGGCCGGTTGTGTTACAGCCCGGGATCGAACCAGGGTCTGTAGTGACGCCACTAGCACTGAGATGCAGTGCCTTAGACAGCTGCGCCACTCGGGAGGCTTGGTAACAGAGAAATTCGTCATGTATCAAGAGCCTTGCTGGCTAATATTTGTTTTGTGCGTGCAGCAAACTGAGTAGCATTTTTGAGTCATGTATAGTTTAGGTCGGAAACTGTACAAAATGTTCGCAATGCGATCGTTAGCATTTTCTATGGGATTTTACAGGTACCTGTTAGCATTGCTAACCTTCGGATTACAGAGTATCAGTGGGGTTTGAAAACAGCACCCCTTGGTGTTCAGTGACGGTGTTACCAATTATGCCAATATGGCACAAGGTCGGAATGAAAGTATAACATTCTGGATACCGCCCAAGCCTAGTACAAGCACTCTACCAACTGAGCCACAATGGAACAAGTCTACTATGTGAAGTCAATGTACGATACATGCTTGCATGTTTCCAAGAACAAGCTCCCCATACTGAGAAATAAGGTAATGTACGGGGTCAGCAGCATATCCTTGCAGTGATGCATTGCTTACCCGTCCCACATATCTTAGTGGGGCACTGAACACACACAATTAATCAAGTGAGATTAAAATGCACACACACGGGAGAGATGTACAAAACGAATCAAGTGCGAGACAAACGCGCCAGGACACACAAACTCAAAATGTACACACACAGCCATGTTCCATTACTGTCACACACACACAGTAGGCTATAAGTCTCCTCCTGCGTCACACAAATACAGGAAACCAACCCTAGGTAATGGTGGGGACAAGGAAACAGGAACTGGGAATAGCAGGGCACTGCCAAGAACATCCCACTCCTTCTTGACACCACACACACACGCTATGCTACTCACAGTTCAGCTAAGTTATTTAGTTCATGAAACAAAGAGGACCTTTTAGAGATATTAGATACTTCGGAACAACTGCAAACTATAAATCAACAATGCAATTTTGAGCAAGTGGATTAAATCAAAGCCCAAATCAACATTTAGAACAGCACTGATTAAATTCTCCAAATGTCAGGTAATAGTTGATTGAAACTGTTATAAAGCGATACGCATAACTCCCTTCACAGTACATGTAGCAATAAATATACACAAGGCCAATCAATATACAAAAGGGACACTGTCGAGGGTTGAGCGAGGGAAGCGTTAGCCTGTCTTGGAGAAAAAGGCAGTAAAAAGAAAGAGATAAGGAGGGAATGAAAGGGAGGAATGGGAAAAAGAGAAGATATTGAATGAGGGAAGACTTAGGCCTGTTGCTTCTGAAGAAAGAGGCAGTGAAAAAAACCTTGAATAAGGGAGGAATGAAAGGAAGAAAGCGTGAGAGAGCAGAGACGGGAATATCTCTGGGAGGCGGCGCTCTAATTATAGCGCGGGTGCCAGGCGACCGGGGAGGGCACCACCGCCATCAAAACACAGGAGGAGGGGGGAAGAGGGGGATAAGGCGGGAGGAGAGGAGGTGGGCAAGGCAGGTAGCTCAATCATTTCAAAAAGGAGACCCAACATGGGAGAAGGAGGGATAATTGCTCAATTTCAAATCAACCCCTAGCCCCCTACTCCCTATCCACTCCTGTCGACCTGAGAGGATTGGATGGTTAGATCGGTGGAATCAATATGGCTATATTTACACCCTAGCTAAATGAAAAGGTAAAAGTAAGCCATTACCAATACCTACCAAATTCTTTCATAAACAGTCAGCTCTATAGGAGTGTCTAGGCGTGTAGCCTGTACACGGTAGGGGCTAGGGGTTGATTTGGAATTCAGAAAATACATGTTTTAGAGTATTTGATTGCTTTGGGAGACATTTGGTCAAGTAGGACAAGTCAATCAAGAATAAAGGAGGCTGACTGAAGAAGGAGTGGCCATTTTGTTGTCAGAGGGACTGTGTATGTGTTGCATAATTCCTAAGACACATGCTGCTGTGTTTGTGTGATTATGTATTGGCTTTGTTGTGTAGAGTGAGTGTGCATGTGTATCTAACTGTCTGTGTGTATGTCAGGAGCATGTTGCCATCGGCTGTATTATTAATTAATATATCCACGTGGGCTCAATCAACGGGTCACACAGATCACTGTCCCATACGTCGATGTACATCACATTGACTGCCCTCCCTCTCTTTCCATCGCGCTCTTACTCTCTGCAGCTATGTTAACGTGGACTATGTCTACATCCCAAATGGCACTGTACTCCTTATGTAGTGCGCTACTTTTTACCGGAGCCCTATTGGAAAGGCGACATAAGGAATAGGGTGCCATTTTGGATTAATTCTACAAAACTATAAGCCACAGTGAGTTAGCCCCCTAAAAACTGAAATCATCACGAACGACCTCCACCAGGCTCTTTGACTGCGCTTGGTCGCTCAGATGATCAAGTTCCAGGATTGTATGAGGGAACGTGAAGGTCTCTCACACACACGACTCGCGTCAGTCACGCAGCGTCCATGACGGTGACACTGACAGTTAAGACGTGATCCACTGGCCTGTACAGGGCAGTGGTGGGGTTGCCATAGCAGCAGGGCTATAGGGCGCGTTCCAGGTCGTCATTATTGCAGATGATCAGAACTCACAAAGCCTAGAGAAGTGTTTAATGATTCAGGTGCTACTTTATTATGATAGAGTAGTCTTTTGAGATGTGCAGCATGAATGCAAAAAGACAACCTGGAACACACCCATTCTCTCCTGGTTGGAGGTGGGGTCCCTGATAACTCTCATCCAGGTTTCATTGGGGAGCAGCACCTGCACAGAACCAATGATCTGTATAGATGAGGGATTGTGAAGAGTGGGGTTTGAGTCGCTTCTCAATCGAGCCCATCCTGATGTTGTGAGAGCTTCTAAATGTGGTCTGTACCAGACACTGCTGCACATTTCATATCAGATGATACAGTGATATCATCATATATTTGCTCTGTAATGCTCTTCATGGTCGTGTTTATTAGGGCACACCGTCGCAAAATGTTTTGCAACAGAATGTGAAAACAAACGTCTCTCATTGGACAAGTTCAGGTAGTCACTCACTGTTTCACTCCATTTCATGCCAACTGAACAGCAAGATAGAGATAACCAGCCATGGATGCAATCTGAAAGGCCAATTTACAGCGCACAAAGCCAGCCTTACACCACCATGCCAGGTCTTTTTACTGATCAGCTCTCCTGAAAACCTGCCATGTCATTAAAGGGATAGGTGACATGACCTTTTCAGACAAACCCATTACTTAAAAGGTGAGGATGTCCAGTGTGGCTACATGGGAGAGAAAGAGGGTACAAAATACAACAAATCCTGAAAGGGGAGGAACATCCCAACGTGGGGAGAACAACATAAACGTACCATGACAACACCATAAAGGGCCAGGAATTTCTATCTGGCAGGCAGAAAAAGAGGCACCGCCACCAAAACATAAAAAGGGGCTTAAAATGGAGGATGGTTGGCATGGCTTGAGAAACATCCCAAAACAGAGACAATGAATGGCACACAACAACAAACCATTACAAGGGTAGGAATTGTAGAGACTAACATAGAGCTAATTGTCCCTTTAACGCGCTATTGGAAACTGGCGCTTTAAATGGGTGGTTGGATGAAGCTGCAACATGAGCAGTGGATGCCAAAGGGAGACAATGGGTATAATGTACGCTAATGGGTGAGAGGCTGTGTTGCCCTGGGCTTGAATGACTGCAGTGCATTGACAGACTGCCTGGGTTGCTCGTCGACCAAGGATGGGAAACTGAAATTCTGCTCCTACACTCCAGTCTGTATAGAGGTCGGATTAACAAGAGAGCCCTGCCCTCTGTCCTTAAGACTGTTCAATTTGTGGCTTATACATGTGTATACCAAGTAATAAAGCATTATAAACTACATCAGCTTTCTTTTCCCAACAAAAATGTAAGGAATTAATTGTCAATTATTGACAACCCACAATATGGGAAATACCAACTAACTATGAACTCTTATTGGGAGGTTTGACTTCATAGACTATTTGGCATTTAATTGACTGAAATGATCTTAATATGTTGAAATATCACCAACACCCTTTGGCTATATTGAACTAAGATTAAGAACTGATACATATAGTCAGAAACATTAGGGGTAATACATATAACAACTAGCTATGTTAGAGGTGTATGGATGTGAGAAGGCCTAGTAAAACCTGAGTGACATTGAAATATTGAACTTGAGGTGTGAGAAGAGTAATGCTTATTGTGTGGGTAGCCTAGCTAGCCCACAGACCCGCATCTTTCAAGTACCACCCATATCAAATGTATCCGCTTACTGCCTGGTATCATTTGTTCAAATTCAAACGGCAGTACCCACACACAGGCATACCAAATGTAGCGTTTGTGTTACACTGTAACACTATAAGAATGTCGTGAAAGGCCACATTCACACCGACATGGAATAGCGCCTGACAGAGAGAGAGAGAGAGATGATCGGTGATTGTGTGCAACCTCTCCACACCAGGGCCAATTCCAGACAACTCATGACTTTAACAGACATTTTAGCAGGGGATTTTCTTGAAACGGTTAGATAAGTTGTGATAAATAAAATAAAAACAGGTAGCCAGCCTATCGGGAGAAATGTTAACCTAATGGTGTGTCCCTGCGTTCCCGAGCCTCTGGGTTCATGGAATGCTGCAGTGCACCGCCGCCATCTTACTTCTGTCTCACTACATTATCTTTATTCTCTAGTTTAACATGAAACAGGTTGACGTAGGGAAAACATAGGCGATTTTACCCTTATCCATGGGCGCAATGTGCAGAATTAATGGGTCATAGGTCTACTCGTTGGCTCTTTTTAGGGAGTAGCCTGTGTCTTTAGGCTACAGAAAGCTAAATCTAAAGGAAAGAATAACCCACTATAACGTTAAATGTTTACTTTCACGCCCACCACCAAAATATACCATCAAGCCATGAAAAAAAAAACTACACAAGTGGCTACAAATGGTGATCCTATTACCCATAATCTCCGGATACAACAATCAATATTGCCACTAGAGAAACCTGTTTAGACTAGGCTGTTCTGAAGTGCAATTACACACAAACAAAAATCACGTTCGTTTACAGAGGTTACACAGGAATCTCAGCCGTAGCCTAGATTGGAACGCTTCATCGGGTCTTCCTTTCTGTGTAAAATAAGTCATTATTTCTCATCTTGAATTGTGAAAAATAAAAAACTTATCCATAGGTTATAAAACTAGATTTCAATTCAAGCAATGGCAGAAATATAGCAGTTTATAACAGCACTGGGCAAAAGGGGATCTAAACACGGGCTATGCTACTTCTATGATTTCGAGTCAGACTAAATTCGATAAAAAGCTGTCCAACATGTATTCAGGCGTGGAATATGTTCACAGCCTTGCTGAATGTCTGGTTTCATTTCGTTCTATTCATGCGTAATTAGCCCCCATGGTTTGGAATCACCCGGCTGCTCGCTCCCGCAATAGCAGCGGAAGAGAAGAATAGCCATGGAGCTCAGCCTTGTCCCGACTATCTTTACCCAGTTTCTTACCTCAACTGCTAACGCCGTGGTCGCAACAACCAGCAGCAACAAAGCCATACGGTCCCCCATGCCGTATTATTGTCACAACGCGTCCTATGTATGGTGTATTATTCTATGTTCCGTCGGTATGTATTCAGAGATCGTCTCAGTGGCAGTGCAGCTGACTGTGTTTGTTTAATGGAGAACGATACCGAGGCTGCTCGAGCACCAAGTCACCTGACCGGACAACGAATGAACGGAATTATTAGCGAGAGGCCCAAAAAATCTGAGGATAGCTCTGGGTGTGGCCCCGATGGGGGCTAAACACTGAATTTAGCATTTTTGAAACAGCTGAAACAGATTTTCCCTGCAATCTAGAGCCATAATAATTATGCTTAATTCTATGTAAAAAAAAGTATACACTGCTCAAAAAAATAAAGGGAACACTTAAACAACACATCCTAGATTTGAATGAAAGAAATCATCTTATTGAATACTTTTTTCTTTACATAGTTGAATGTGCTGACAACAAAATCACACAAAAATAATCCATGGAAATCCAATTTATCAACCCATGGAGGTCTGGATTTGGAGTCACACTCAAAATTAAAGTGGAAAACCACACTACAGGTTGATCCAACTTTGATGTAATGTCCTTAAAACAAGTTAAAATGAGGCTCATCCCTACTGCCTCTGATCTGGAGGACTCACTAAACAGAGAACATACCTGGTGATCCCTACTGCCTCTGATCTGTACACTCACTAAACAGAGAAGATCCCTGGTCATCCCTACTGCCTCTGATCTGTACACTCACTAAACAGAGAACGTCCCTGGTCATCCCTACTGCCTCTGATCTGTACACTCACTAAACAGAGAACGTCCCTGGTCATCCCTACTGCCTCTGAACTGTACACTCACTAAACAGAGAACATCCCTGGTCATCCCCTGCCTCTGATCTGGAGGACTCACTAAACAGAGAACGTCCCTGGTCATCCCTACTGCCTCTGAACTGTACACTCACTAAACAGAGAACATCCCTGGTCATCCCCTGCCTCTGATCTGTACACTCACTAAACAGAGAGCATCCCTGGTCATCCCTACTGCCTCTGATCTGGCGGACTCAATTAACACAAATGCTTCGTTTGTAAATTATGTCTGAGTGTTGGAGTGTGCCCCTGGCAAAAATAAAATTGTGCCATCTGGTTGTTTTAATATAAGGAATTTGAAATGGTTTATACTTTTACTTTCGATACTTGAGTACATTTTAGCAATTTATCTTAATTTTGATACTTAAGTATATTGAAAACCAAATACTTTTAGACTTTTACTCAAGTAGTATTTTACTGGGTGACTTTCATTTTTACTTGAGTCATTTTCTATTATTAAGGTATCTTTACTTTTACTCAAGTATGACAATTTAGATTTCTTTTATCATTAAGATAACATCTCTTTTTCAAGAGAGACCTGGTCCAATAGCAGCAGAGGGAACAACGTTTCAGGCAAAATATTTACACTGCTCAAAAAAACAAAGGGAACACTTAAACAACTCATCCTAGATCTGAATGAAAGAAATAATCTTATTAAATACTTTTTTCTTTACATAGTTGAATGTGCTGACAACAAAATCACACAAAAATAATCAATGGAAATCCAATTTATCAAACCATGGAGGTCTGGATTTGGAGTCACACTCAAAATTAACGTGGAAAACCACACTACAGGCTGATCCAAATTTGATGTAATGTCCTTAAAACAAGTCAAAATGAGGCTCAGTAGTGTGTGTGGCCTCCACGTGCCTGTATGACCTCCCTACAACGCCTGGGCATGCTCCTGATGAGGTGGCGGATGGTCTCCTGAGGGGTCTCCTCCCAGACCTGGACTAAAGCATCCGCCAACTCCTGGACAGTCTGTGGTGTAACGTGGCGTTGGTGGATGGAGCGAGACATGATGTCCCAGATGTGCTCAATTGGATTCAGGTCTGGGGGACGGGCGGGCCAGTCCATAGCATCAATGCCTTCCTCTTGCAGGAACTGCTGACACACTCCAGCCACATGAGGTCTAGCATTGTCTTGCATTAGGAGGAACCCAGGGCCAACCGCACCAGCATATGTTCTCACAAGGGGTCTGAGGATCTCATCTCGGTACCTAATGGCAGTCAGGCTACCTCTGGCGAGCACATGGAGGGCTGTGCGGCCCCCCAAAGAAATGCCACCCCACACCATGACTGACCCACCGCCAAACCGGTCATGCTGGAGGATGTTGCAGGCAGCAGAACGTTCTCCACGGCGTCTCCAGACTCTGTCACGTCTGTCACGTGCTCAGTGTGAACCTGCTTTCATCTGTGAAGAGCACAGGGCGCCAGTGGCGAATTTGCCAATCTTGGTGTTCTCTGGCAAATGCCAAACGTCCTGCACGGTGTTGGGCTGTAAGCACAACCCCCACCTGTGGACATCGGGCCCTCATACCACCCTTATGGAGTCTGTTTCTGACCGTTTGAGCAGACACATGCACATTTGTGGCCTGCTGGAGGTCATTTTGCAGGGCTCTGGCAGTGCTCCTCCTTGCACAAAGGCGGATGTAGCGGTCCTGCTGCTGGGTTGTTGCCCTCCTACGGCCTCCTCCACGTCTCCTGATGTACTGGCCTGTCTCCATGCTCTGGACACTACGCTGACAGACACAGCAAACCTTCTTGCCACAGCTTGCATTGATGTGCCATCCTGGATGAGCTGCACTACCTGAGCCACTTGTGTGGGTTGTAGACTCCATCTCATGCTACCACTAGAGTGAAAGCACCGCCAGCATTCAAAAGTGACCAAAACATCAGCCAGGAAGCATAGGAACTGAGAAGTGGTCTGTGGTCTCCACCTGCAGAACCACTCCTTTATTGGGGGTGTCTTGCTAATTGCCTATAATTTTCCCCTGTTGTCTATTCCATTTGCACAACAGCATGTGAAATGTATTGTCAATCAGTGTTGCTTCCTAAGTGGACAGTTTGATTTCACAGAAGTGTGATTGACTTGGAGTTACATTGTGTTGTTTAAGTGTTCCCTTTATTTTTTTGAGCAGTATATATATATATTTTGACTGGTACTGTAATACAGTACCAGTCAAAAGTTTCGACACATCTACTTATTCTAGGGTTTTTATTTTTACTATTTTCTACATTGTAGAATAATAGTGAAGACATCAACTATGAAATAACACATATAGAATTATGTAGTAACCAAAACAGTGTTAAATAAATGAAAATATAGTTTAGATTTTAGATTCTTCAAAGTAGCCTTGATGACAGCTTTGCACACGCTTGGCATTCTCTCAACCAGCTTCAGGAGGTAGTCACCTGGAATGCATTTCAATTAAGAGGCGTGCTTTGTTAAAAGTTAATTTGTGGAATTTCTTTCCTTCTTAATGCGTTTGAGCCAATCAGTTGTGTTGTGACAAGGTATACATAAGATAGCCCTATTTGGTAAAAGACTGTCCATATCATGGCAAGAACAGCTCAAATAAGCAAAGAGAAACGACAGTCCATCATTACTTTAAGACATGAAGGTCAGTCAATCCAAGAACTTTGAAAGTTTCTTCAAGTGCAGTTGCAAAACCATCAAACGCTATGATGAAACTGGCTCTCACGAGGACCACCACAGGAAAGGAAGACCCAGAGTTACCTCTGCTGCAGAGGATAAGTTCATTAGAGTTACCAGCCTCAGAAATCGGCAATTAACTGCACCTCAGGTTTCAACCCAAATAAATGCTTCACAGAGTTCAAGTAACAGGCACATCTCAAAATCAACTGTTCAGAGGAGACTGCATGAATCAGGCTTTCATGGTTGAATTGCTGCAAATAACCACAACTAAAGGACACCAGTAATAATAAGAAGAGACTTGCTTGGGCCAATAAACACGAGCAATGGACATTAGACCAGTGGATATCTGTTCTTTGGTCTGAAGAGTCCAAATTGGAGATTTTTGGTTCCAACCTCCATGTCCTTGTGAGACGCAGAGTAGGTGAACGGATGATCTCCGCATGTGTGGTTCCCACCGGGAAGCAAGGAGGAGGAATATGATAGCGTAGGGATGCTTTGCTGGTGACACTGTCTGTGATTTATTTAGAATTCAAGGCACACTTAACCAGCATGGCTACCACAGCATTCTGCAACGATACCGCATCCCATCTGGTTTTCCCTTAGTGGGACTGTCATTTGTTTTTCAACAGGACAATGACACAACACACCTCCAGGCTATGTAAGGGCTATTTGACCAAGAACGGGAGTGATGGAGTGCTGCATCAGATGACCTGGCCTCCACAATCACCCGACCTCAACTCAATTGAGATGGTTTGTGATGAGTTGAACCGCAGAGTGAAGGAAAAGCAGCCAACAAGTGCTCCGCATATGTGGGAACTCCTTCAAGACTGTTGGAAAAGCATTCCAGGTGAAGCTGGTTGAGAGAATGCCAAGTGCTTTTGGGAGAGCAAAACATGAAATATTCTATTACAAGTATTGAACCCGGCCAAATAATTACTAGTCAGATGTACTAACCTCAACCCTAGCATACCAGTATTTTGAAATATCTTAATATCTTAATACAGTGCAAGCCTCTGAGTACAAAAGAGTGCATTTTCCACAGCCCGCCAAGAGATTGAATAATGCAACCCTTGCGGTTAGCAAATTACCTCAACAGGCTACTTGTGCGAGAAGGCAGAGCGGATTGATGCTGGTTGATGAATTTGACAATGAATGTACTAGGGAAGTACTATTTTCTCGAACAGAGGTCACTGAATTAATGTTCAGGATTATTGATAATTGTTATTGAAATAGTAATCAAGTATAATTTCAAAACATGAGCATAAAAACAGGTAATAATAAACATGAATCATCATTATCAGAGGTGCAACTTTCACTGGGGACGGTGGAGACATGTCCCCCCCCCCCCCCCCCCCCCCCACATTATGAAATTGCATTTTTGTCCCCCCCAGTTTTATCATTGGAATGTGATGCAGACGCCTCCGAGCGGTATAGAAGGCTGTTTGGAGTGTTTATCCGACTGGAAAAAAAGTTATGTCCCCCCCACTACTAAAACCAAAGTTGCACCCTGATCATTATATTAATCTGTTGAATGCTTTTCAGTCCTTCCTCTTGCTTTAGCAGTGTGGAAAGGGACAGAAAAAATGTTTGCAGGAGTTTTCCTGTGCAGGGGAGTGGTGTATCCAGAGAGATTTTTTTTACATTTTTGTCATTTCGCAGACGCTCTTATCCAGAGCGACTTACATTTCATACATGGCCCCCCGTGGGAATCGAACCCACAACCCTGGCATTGCAAACACCATGCATTGCAAATACCATGCTCTACCAACAGAGCTACAGGGAAATTTCAGAAGATAACTTATCTTATGAAATTTCATTCGTGGTCTTTATGCTGCCATCTATTGGAATAATTTATTAATTGCAGTAATACAGAATAAGTCTATATCCTTACTAATGTTGTAATTACTCAGACTTATAAAATGTTATATTTAATTTGATCAGTTACAACCATAAAATAACAATTTATAGCATAACAATAAACAATGAAACTGACAGAAACCAAAAACACCTTACATTTAGTTATAAAAAAAAGACTGCTCTTAGAACATTCAGACTGCCATTGTTTTGGGGAAATAGGGACATGTCTGTCTATTTCATCAAATATCTCAAAATGTATGTATTTTTCTGGGTTGAAGTTCTACACCATTTTAATTAGGATGATCTCCTCTTTGTAAGGATGTAAGGCTAAGCAGCGTAGTCAGTTGTCATCATAAGCTAGCATTTCAAATGTCAGAAATTACACATTAATGTTGGAATTCTAAGCTGCCCCAATCCAATGTTTGCCTATGAGAAAATTCTACACGGACATGTCTGTCTATTTCGCCAAATATCTCACAATGTGTATATTTAAACTTTTTCAAGTCGGACACCATTTTAATAATGAGAATCTCCTCTTTGACATTATGTAAGGCTGGACAGCGTGCTCCATTGTCATCAAACGCTAGCCCCGAAATACTTTTTGCCCTTGGAACTCTGAGCTCCCCCCATTGTTTTCCTATGGAGAGGCATGCTGGTCTACTTTGACAAATATCTCACAATGTGTATATTTAGATTTTTTTCAAGTCGACACCATTTTAATAAAAAAAATCCCCTCTTTCTAATGACATAAGGTTGGGCAGCGTACTCTGTCATCGATCGCTAGACCAGAAATAGTCAGAAGTCAACTTTTTTTTCTCTACTTCTTCGTTATGCCGACCAAAGCAGACTTGGCAACATCAACATGGGGATGTTTACTTTCTAAACGAGTTGTTCTTTTTCAGTTTAATCCTAAAAACAGATTGTAGTGGTAAAATAAAAGGTATACGTTTTTTGGTGCCATTTAGGGAAAATTGAATTCTAACATGCTGACCAGACCGGACACGTCTGCGTCACAAAATAAATTTAGAAATCCATGTTATTCAATTATTGCACCCACACTGCTATTTCTGACGCAGATCGCGCTGAAAGTCCTGCCTCTCCTATCTCCTCATTGGTTTATAGAAGCAGATACCCACGTACCATCTCCTCATTGGTTTATAGAAGCAGGTACCCACGTACCATCTCCTCATTGGTTATACCCACGTGGGTGATTGAAAGACGAAATGTTTTGCCGGTTGTCGTGGTAAAAGTGTAGATGCCAATCACCTATATCATTTCAAAGATGAGAAAGCCTCGAAGGAGGAGAGATGACTAGAAACGATTCGGTTGGCCGTTTTATGTGTGGATTAATTGTCGGAGTAGAGGACCTTGTGCATTTCAGGTAAAATAACTCAATGTTTATATCCCAGGACAAATGAGCTAGCAACAGCAAGCTAGCTGAATAGGACAGGTTGGCTAGCAATTGCAAGCTAACTAGCTAAATTGCCATACATGTTTAATGCTTTTCGACCTGTCCCCAAATTAATGTCATTGGTTCAGAGTTTGTTTTGATATTGTAACCTGCGTGTCGTGATCGCGTTTGGTGTAGGGGGACAAAATACATTTATGCACGATAGCTCACTCGCGCAGCCGGTTGCTATGGCCTCGCGCTGGTGTTCCAGCTCAACCAACGTTCTTTGGCTGTTTTTCAGCCTTGGGTGAATTTTGACTTGTTCTGGCGTTAATAACTAACTCATGTCTGACTACAACAATGTGCTAACTGGCAGCAACAAACTGAAGCCAACTCAGGGCCATAGCACAACATGTCACAGTTGGTTGCATCGTGTAAAGGCATCACGGGCCTAAATCTAATCCAATTTAGAGCCAGTCAGTTTTCATCTGTAAAGCACAGAATTAGCTTCCAAATGACATTGTTTCTCTAGCTATATTTATAATTGAAGGACGACAACAATTGTTGACCCTGTTTTTCTCTTAGACAAAGAGGCTTTGAGAACCAAAGGGAGCTCAGCTTCACAGAAATGTGACATTTTTCACCAACCCAGTGGACTTGTAAAATAATGTTTCTAATTGTATTAACTCATTTACATTACTCTTATCCAGAGCGACTTACAAATTGGTGCATTCACCTTATATCTTCCACGGGTAGATGTGGACATATATTTAGAAGATGTATGTTTGTGGTTTTTTGATTTTGTTGAAAGCAGATTACCCTTCTCATATTTATATATTTTCCATTCTCTTTCCTGATAGTTTTGAATGCAATTTGTTTGTTGTATCATCTTAGTACAATATCATTACTGTACTATATCACCATTGCTTGGCGGGGTGCCAGACCTTTACATTTTTTATTTAACTAGGCAAGTCGGTTAAGAACAAATTCTTATTTACAATGACGACCTATCCCGGCCAAACCCTAATGACGCTGGGCCAATTGTGCGCCGCCCTACGGGTCTTGGGGGCCCTCATCAAGATCATGCAGACATGCCCTCGCTGTGAGCATTCCTATGAATGGAACAGTCAGCCACATTATGGCAAGTATCCGGCCAGCAACCTTCGGCAACAGCTTTCACAGGCTCATCAATTGTACAAATACAAAAGGTAACCCACTTCATTACTTTGATACATTTGATAAACCAATTGTGAAAAATAATTTATGTGAATAATTTATGTGAATTTGTTGCTTATTCTCTACTTCTTCAGGGAATATAATGTCCAGGACATAACCTAGCCTGGTGGAACCAGCCTGTCACCATTCTATTTCACTTCACATTTTATTATATCTGAAGTGAAATAGAAAGGTGAACACAGCAATCAGGTTGGTTCTACCAGGATAATCATAACCAACATTGATAATGTAATCAGTGCTCTGTGTGTGTGACCGGCCATTATCTTTGAGGGGCCAGGTATCAGGATAAAGGTAAGACCCAGATGCAGACCATGTCGAAGTAACAATGTTTATTACAGCAACAGGGGCAAAAGTACAGGACGGCAGGCGGGGACAGGCAAGGGTCGAAACCAGGAGGACGAGAAAAGAGAGACTTGGGCAAAGCAAGCGTTGATACAAAACCGCTAGTTGACTTGACAAACAAGACGAACTGGCAACAGACAAACAGGGAACACAGGTTTAAATACAGAGGGAATAATGGGGAAGATGGGTGACACCTGGAGGGGGGTGGAGACAATCACAAAGACAGGTGAAACAGATTAGGGTGTGACACCAGGAGCTGATCTACTCTGCTATGCCCATCAATGGGGATCTGGGAAAGACTTCACCTCCAGCCTGAGCTCCTGCCTGATTACCAATGGTCGTTGATAGGGAGAACAGAATTAGGTGGGTTTAGTCTGACCTGTTAAAACTTCAACATAGTATGTTTGTGTGTCAGATATCACGTATCCCTAACTGCCATTGGAAATAGAACAGTGACTATGTGTTCACAGAAACATGTATGGAGCCAGCACATGGAGACTTGCAAGATGATGTGATGAAGTCCAGACTGACAGACAGGCTTGATACTGATGTCTCTGAATGGAGAGACAACTTTTACTTGTATTGAATCTTTTTATTACTCAGTTGAATGGTATCAGTCAAAATGGGGAGAGGAAAACCCTGTGTATTCTGCACCAGGATCATGGGAACTTCTGTTGTGTATGAGACACCACAAAGGAAGGTATGACCACTGTGAGTGCCATGGGGGCCTGCAATAACACTGCCATGGGGGCCTGCAGAGAGATGGATGGAATGGTCCACTCATAGTGGGTGAGCGATGGGGCTGTAGCGACCAGGATGGGGCCACCTGATGACCCAGGTCGACCAGGAGAGAGGAAACGGTGGATGGAGACGACTACAAGAATGGCCCTGGCTGCTAGCTAGAAGATATTGGAGACCTTTTTGTTCAAGGGGACTGTTTGTTTTGAGTAAATATGGGGGGTTTATATATTTTAATCGTTTTTGCTAACCGGTGTGTGAAACATAATATTGCACGTGTGTCATTTTGCAGTGTTTTCACTCACTAGTGTGAGGAAACACTAATTTTAAAGTGGGTGAGAATGTCACAGGTATCACCACTTTCCATGTGTCAAGCATTCCTATTGCATGGTTAACGTATCATGTGATTTTGTATTGTGTACTTAAATCACCCTGTTTTTGTCTTCCAGGCAGCCACCCACGGGAAAGGGTGTAGTCCAGAGGTATGGTGGATCCTTGTTGCAACAAAGCTTATGACCTGCCACTGGCATTAAAAAAAGCCTGTGTGTACATGCATGTATGCTGATGATTCAACCATATACGCGTCAGCAACCACAGCTAATGAAGTCACTGAAACTCTTAACAAGGAGTTGCAGTCAGTTTTGGAATGGGTGGCCAGTAATAAACTGGTCCTGAACATCTCTAAATCTAAGAGCATTGTACTTGGTACAAATCATTCCCTAAGCTCTAGACCTCAGCTGAATCTGGTAATGAATGGTGTGGCTGTTGAACAAGTTAAGGAGACTAAATTACTTGGTGTTACCTTAGATTGTAACCTGTCATGGTCAAAACATAGATTCAGTGGTTGTAAAGATGGGGAGAGGTTATGTTTAGTTTTTCTGACACCACTCTCAAAAAAGCAAGTCCTGCAGGCTCTAGTTTTGACTTATCTTGATTATTGTCCAGTAATATGGTCAAGTGCTGCAAATAAATACCTAGTTAAGCTGCAGCTGGCCCAGAACAGAGTGGCATGTTTATTTTATTTAACTAAGCAAGTCAGTAAGAACAAATTCTTATTTACAATGATGGCCTACCGGGGAACAGTGGGTTAACTGCCTTGTTCAGGGGCAGAACAACAGAATGTTACCTTGTCAGCTCAGGGATTCAATCCAGCAACCTTTTGGTTACTGGCTCAACACTCTAGGCTACCTGAAGGCCTACACTGGCTGTGTGCTATCCTATGGGACTCTCAATCATGGCCGGTTGAGCTACAGCCTGGATTCAAACCAGGGTGTCTCTAGTGACACCTCTAGCACTGAGCTGTAGTGCCTTAGACTGCTGCGCCACTTGGGAGCCCAATATTAAAACAGTTAATTCCCATACCAGGAGTCGAACCTGGGCCGCCTGGGTGAAAACCAGGAATCCTAACCGCTAGACCATATGGGAACCAATCATGTCTTGCTCTTCAGTATAATGAGAGGGCTAACAGAAATACTAATACAAAAAAAACGACATATTTAATCATATTCAGAGACATATTTTTCAAGTCTGTTGATACATGGATAGTCAGGTTTCGCTAGCCTTATCAACTTGACAGTGTCCAGTCTCTATTGGCTAAGAGCTGAGGAGAGACTGACTGTGTCACTTCTTTTTATAAGAAACGTGAAAACAGTCCCCAAACCAGAACAAATTCAAGAAAGCGTACAGTGTTTTATATATATATATATATATATATATATATCCATTATTGCATGGAACTCCCATCTCATATTGCTCAAATGAACAGCAAACCTAGTTTAAAAAAAACTGATAAAGCAACTCCTCTCCCCTATTTGGCCTATAAATTGTGTGTATGCATTGATATATAGGCTTTGTGTGCCATTTTTAAATGTATGTAGTTCTGTCGTTGAGCTGTTCTTGTCTATTAATGTTCTGTATTATGCCATGTTTTATGTTGTGAGGACCCCAGGAAGAGTAGCTGCTGCTTTCGCAACAGGTTTTGGGATCCTAATGAAATACCAAAAGCTTAAGGCTGAAATGTTCGATGAGACCACATAGCAAATGGACTTGGCTGTATTGGGCACGGCTCCACTAGGGGGCAAAGAGGGCTTAGCCCCCTAAGTTGAAACTCGTGTTGTAGTTTTAACTTTAAAAAATATATATCTTTAGGGTTTATACAACTTTGAATAAGTGGGATATATATATATGTGTGTGTATACTAGTTTATAGGTAATGAATCATTATTTCTTATGGATTTACAAATGATCTGTAAACTATTTACACAGGTATTCCCATTGTTATTTTCAGTACCTAAATGCATCTGAGTTAGGGATGGATCAAAATTTATAGAATGGTTACCTGGAGGAAAATGGGGGAGGGTCATGCTTTTTAAATGTCAGTCAAGGGGAGGGTTTAGTATGTTTTAAATCCAGTCCAGCGGAGGGTCATGTAATTGATTACATTTCAATATTTCTCAGTGTTTTAGAATGAGTTTCTTATTAGGCTATATATCGATGTGTGCCTCATCTCTGATTCTCCACTGGGCGTGCAATATCAATTGCGCCTATAGGCTATTTAGTGTGGTCTCAATTCAATGATCCATAGCCTATAGGCTAGGAAGTGCATGCTCAGAGAAGCACAGAGCGAAGTTATATTTCTAAGATAGATCCCGGGATGGTGTAAACACACTGCAATTTGTATTCTAATCCTAAACCCCGGCCTGTTCTGCTTTTAGTGATCAAAAACGTGTTTGTATGCTGCTTAACCACTACGTTGGCAGTTTAAGAGTCAAAGGTTTCTTCCGAAAATAATTTATGATTAGGCCTAGTCCAAAAACCTCTCTTCTGTGAGGAATAGCCTATGTTCTGTTTAGTTTGAGGAGAGCACTTTAATAGCTTGCTACTACTATAATTGAATTTATAAAATATGTTTGTTGCATATTATGTATTTGAGTTATTGACCTCAAAATAAGCCAGATTTTAGTAACTTACATTGTGGTGCTGAACCTTGACGCAGCAGACCCAGCACAATCAGTTGGAAATGGACAACTCATGGTGCAAATTCGAGTAGGCGCAATTAATTTCAATCACAATTCATTTCAATTTGAGTATTATAGAAATGGTCCTCTAGATTAAAGAAATGTGCTCAAACTTACTTTCAATTTCATAGCCATGGGAAATGACACATTTTTGACATGAAGCACATGTCAAAAACCACCAATGGTCAATACCAGCTCCGATAACCTTAGGTTTGTGTCTCAAATGGCACCTTATAGTGCACTACTTATGACCTCAATAACTAGCAGTAGCCTACCTGTTGTTATTCGAGGCATGAATATTATGTGTAGGGTGAAGCTGCTCCTAGGCCTAGACGCTGATCTTGGATAATTTCCCCCCCCAGACTAATGGCGAAGGTTAGGATTTGGGGAGGGGAAGCTGATCCTAGATCTGTACCTAGGGGGAAACTTCACCCTGGAGCTGAATAACATGGTAGAGGTAGAATATTTTTCAGTTGGAAATACAAATTGGATTGAACTTCAATATGAGCCATTTTGAAGGAGTGGGAAAATTGCCTTGCACGACCCTATTGAATAAAAGGGTTGATTTGCTTAGCAATTTCACTGCAGCGAAGTGCTGTCTTTCTCCTTTGTGTGAGCAGAATGAACACCTCAAATAGCCTTTATGCAGAGGCTTACTTTTACTTGAATATGGAGCACAAATTATGTCTAGGCTGGACTTGTTGTTGTGCTCTCTCCCTTCTACATCCTTTCTGGTATACACTCACTGATTCACACTTACCAATTCACACACACGCGCGGGTACGTGCTTGTGCATGCACACACACGGCCATTGACTGGTGTACTGTGTTTAGAAGTTTTCTTGGGTATTTATTGAGGCAGAGTAGACAATATGATTTGGAAACTTTAATTAAACTTTCATCCTGAACATGTTCATAGCGACAACACTGAAAGATTGTTGAGAAACATCACCATCATAGGATTAATTTAATCATTCACTCATCATTCTCCAGTCCTCCGAGAGCAGGTCCAGACCCGTCTTCACTGTGCACACGCAGGCAGCCTTGCTCAGAGTAGGGTGAAGTTGCCCCTAGACGCTGATCTGGACAATGGCGCCGGAGGGGATGGCTGCTGCTTTACGGGCTCCTAACCAAATGTTAGTTTTTTTCGTGTTGTTTGTAACTTATTTTTGAACTTGTAGATAATGTTGCTGCTACCATCTCTTATGACCGAAAATAACTTCTGGACCACAAAACAGCGATTACTCACCTCGAACTGGACAAAGATTTTTTTTCTTTAATGAGTCAGACGCGAAGGATATACTGCCTTCTCGGGAACAGGCCCAAATCCTAGTCATTTGCGTGAAGAAAAGACAGAGAAAAAAGGGGCGGAGGTCGGGCTGCCTTCTGAGAATTCGTAGGCGAGTGAGTAAACCTCCACTACCATCCGTTCTATTGGCCAACGTGCAATCATTGGAAAACAAAATGGATGATATACGATCAATGGGACATTAAAAACTGTAATATCTTATGTTTCTCTGAGTTGTTGCTGAACGACGACACAAATAATATAGAGCTGGCGGGATTTTCCATGCATCGGCAGGACAGAGAAGCAATGTCTGGTAAGACGAGGGGTGGGGGTGTGTGTCTATTTGTCAATAACAGCTGGTGCGCGATGTCTAATATTACAGAAGTCTTGAGGTATTGCTTGCCTGAGGTAGAGTACCTTATGATAAGCTCTAGACCACACTATCTACCAAGAGAGTTCTCATTTATATTATTTGTAGCTGTCTATTTACCACCACAAACCGATGCTGGCACTAAGACTGCACTCAATGAGCTGTATAAGGCCATAAGCAAACAAGAAAATGCTTATCTAGAAGCGATGCGCCCAATGGCTGGGGACTTTAATGCAGGCAAACTTAAATCTGTTTTACCTCATTTCTGCCAACATGTCAAATGTGCAACAAGACAAAAAAAAAACTCTAGACCACCTTTACTCCACACACAGAGAAGCATACAAAGCTCTCCCTCGCCCTCCATTTGACAAATCTGACCATCATTTTATCCTCCTGATTCCTGCTTACAAGCAAAAACTAAGGCAGGAAGTACCAGTGACCTGCTCAATACAGAAGTGGTCAGATGACAGACTGGAATATGTTTTGGGATTCATACAATGGCATTGAGGAGTATACCACCTCAGTCATCGGCTTCATAAGTGCATTAATGATGTCGTCCCCACTATGACCATACGTACATATCCCAACCAGAAGTCAAGGATTACAGGCAACATCCGCATTGAGCTAAAGGCTAGAGCTGCCACTTTCAAGGAGCGGGACACTAATCTGGACGCTTATAAGAAATCCCGCTACGCCCTCAGACGAACCATCAAACAGGCAAAGTGTCAATACAGGATTAAGATTGAATCCTACTACACCGGCTCTGATGCTCGTCGGATGTGGCAGGGCTTGAGAACTATTACGGACTACAAAGGGAAACCTAGCCGCGAGCTGTCCAGTGACACGAGCCTACCAGACGAGCTAAATGCTTTTTATGCTCGCTTCGAGGCAAGCAACACTGAAGCATGCATGAGAGAACAACTACAGACCAGTATCCCTTCTTTCTTTTCTCTCCAAAACTCTTGAACGTGCCGTCCTTGGCCAGCTCTCCTGCTATCTCTCTCAGAATGACCTTCTTGATCCTAATCAGTCAGGTTTCAAGACTGGGCATTCAACTGAGACTGCTCTTCTCTGTGTCACGGAGGCTCTCCACACTGCTAAAGCTAACTCTCTCTCTCTGCTCTCATCCTTCTAGACCTATCTGCTGCCTTTGATACTGTGAACCATCAGATCCTCCTCTCCACCCTCTCTGAGTTGGGCATCTCCGGCGCGGCCCACGCTTGGATTGCGTCCTACCTGACAGGTCGCTCCTACCAGGTGGCGTGGCGAGAATCTGTCTCCGCACCACGCGCTCTCACCACTGGTGTCCCCCAGGGCTCTGTTCTAGGCCCTCTCCTATTCTCGCTATACACCAAGTCACTTGGCTCTGTCATATCCTCACATGGTCTCTCCTATCATTGCTATGCAGACGACACACAATTAATCTTCTCCTTTCCCCCTTCTGATAACCAGGCGGCGAATCGCATCTCTGCATGTCTGGCAGACATATCAGTGTGGATGACGGATCACCACCTCAAGCTGAACCTCGGCAAGACGGAGCTGCTCTTCCTCCCGGGGAAGGACTGCCCATTCCATGATCTCGCCATCACGGTTGACAACTCCCTTGTGTCCTCCTCCCAGAGTGCTAAGAACCTTGGCGTGATCCTGGACAACACCCTGTCGTTCTCCACTAACATCAAGGCGGTGACCCGATCCTGTAGGTTCATGCTCTACAACATTCGCAGAGTACGACCCTGCCTCACACAGGAAGCGGCGCAGGTCCTAATCCAGGCACTTGTCATCTCCCGTCTGGACTACTGCAACTCGCTGTTGGCTGGGCTCCCTGCCTGTGCCATTAAACCCCTACAACTCATCCAGAACGCCGCAGCCCGTCTGGTGTTCAACCTTCCCAAGTTCTCTTACGTCACCCCGCTCCTCCGCTCTCTCCACTGGCTTCCAGTTGAAGCTCGCATCCGCTACAAGACCATGGTGCTTGCCTACGGAGCTGTGAGGGGAACGGCACCTCCGTACCTTCAGGCTCTGATCAGGCCCTACACCCAAACAAGGGCACTGCGTTCATCCACCTCTGGCCTGCTCGCCTCCCTACCTCCGAGGAAGCACAGTTCCCGCTCAGCCCAGTCCAAACTGTTCGCTGCTCTGGCACCCCAATGGTGGAACAAGCTCCCTCACGACGCCAGGACAGCGGAGTCAATCACCACCTTCCGGAGACACCTGAAACCCCACCTCTTTAAGGAATACCTGGGATAGGATAAAGTAATCCTTCTAACCCCCCCCCCCTTAAAAGATTTAGATGCACTATTGTAAAGTGGTTGTTCCACTGGATATCATAAGGTGAATGCACCAATTTGTAAGTCGCTCTGGATAAGAGCGTCTGCTAAATGACTTAAATGTAAATCAGCTGTTCTGGACGACTGTGTGATAATGCTCTCGGTAGCCGATGTGAGCAAGACCTTTAAACAGGCCAACATTCACAAAGCCGCCGGGGCCAGACAGATTACCAGGACGTGTACTCAAAGCATGCGTGGACCAACTGGCAAGTGTCTTCACTAACATTTTCAACCTCTCTCTGACCGAGTCTGTAATGCCTACATGTTTCAAGCAGACGACCATAGTTTCTGTGCCCAAGGAAATGAAGGTAACCTGCCTAAATGATTACCGCCTGTAGCACTCATGTCTGTACCCATGAAGTGGCCTTGAAAGGCTGGTCATGGCTCACATCAACAGCATCATCCTGGATACCCTAGACCCACTCCAATTCGCATACCGCCCCAAAAGATCCAGAGATGACGCAATCTCAATCACAGTCCACACCGCCCTTTCCCACCTGGACAAAAGGAACACCTATGTGAGATTGCTGTTCATTGACTACAGCTCAGCGGTCAACACCATAGTGCCCACAAAGCTCATCACTAAGCTAAGGACCCTGGGACTAAACACATCCCTCTGCAACTGGATCCTGGACTTCCTGATGGGCAGCCCCCAGGTAGTAAGGGTAGGCAACAACACGTCTGCCACGCTGATCCTCAACACTGGGGCCCCTCAGGGGTGTGTATTTAATCCCCTCCTGTGCTCCCTGTTCACCCATGACTGCGTGGCCAAACACGACTCCAACACCATCATAAAGTTTGCCGATGACAACAGTGGTATGCCTGATTACCGACAATGATGAGACAGCCTATAGGAGAAGGTCAGAGACCTGGCAGTGCGGTGCCATGACAATAATCTCTCCCTCAATGTGAGCAAGAAAGGAGCTGATCGTGGACTACAGGAAAAAGCGGGTGGAACAGGCCTCCATTAACATCGACGGGCTCTGTAGTGAAGCGGGTCGAGAGTTTCAAGTTCCTTGGTGTCCACATCACCAACGAATTATCATGGTCCAAACACACCAAGACAGTCGCGAAGAGGGTACGACAACACCTTTTCCCCCTCAGGACACTGAAAAGATTTGGCAATGGTCCTCAGATCCTCAAAAAGTTCTACAGCTGCACCATCAAGAGCATCCTGACCGGTCGCATCAACGCCTGCTTTGGCAGCTGCTCGGCATCTGACCGTAAGGCGCTACAGAGGGTAGTGCGAACGGCCCAGTACATCACTGGGACCAAGTTTCCTGCCACCCAGGACCTATATACTAGGCGGTGTCAGAGGAAAGCCCAAACAATTGTCAAAGACTCCAGTCACGGTACCGGGGCACCAAGTCTAGGACCAAAAGGCTTCTTAACAGCTTGTACCCCCAAGCCATAAGACTGCTGAACAATTAATCAAATGGCCACCCAGACTATTCACATTGACACCCCAAATTTGTTTTTACACTGCTGCTACTCGCTGTTTATTATCTACATTTACATTTTAGTCATTTAGCAGACGCTCTTATCCAGAGCAACTCACAGTAGTGAATGCATACATTTCATTTTTGTACTGGCCCCCCGTGGGAATCAAACCCACAACCCTGGCGTTGCAAACACCATGCTCTACCAACTGAGCCACAGGGAAGATCTATGCATAGTCACTTTACCCCTACCTACATGTACAAATGATCTCAACTAACCTGTACCCCCACACATTGACTCGGTACCAGTACCCCCCATATATAGCCTCATTATTGTTATATTATTGTGTTACTTTTTATAATTTTTACATTCGTTTATTTGGTAAATATTTTTTCTTTCTTGAACTGCATTGTTGGTTAAGGGTTAAATTCCCAATCTGGCACTCATACCATCACGGCTGTCTAATCATCCCCAGCTTACAATTGGCTCATTCATCCCCCTCCTCTCCCCTGAAACTATTCCCCAGGTCGTTGCTGTAAATGAGAATGTGTTCTCAGTCCACTTACCTGGTAAAATAACGGTAAAATAAATAAAAATAAAAGGGCTTGTAAGTGAGCATTTCACAGTAAGGTCCTGTTGTATTTGGCGGATGTGACAAATAAAGTTTGATAAAGTTTGATTTAGATTTTAGATCTTGGGTCAATTTTGTAGTATCTCCACTAATAGTTAAGGTTGGGAAGGGAAGCTGATACTAGATCTGTACCTAGGGGAAACTTCACCCTGGAGCCGTATGTTTACCATCCTGTTTCTACGGCACAATTCACAGTTTTCCTTGCCTGGTCCCAGATTTGTTTGTGCTGTCTCGCCATGTCCTCAGGTCATTGCCACATAAAGGAATTGGCAATACAGCACAAACATATATCTAGGACTAGGCTACAGTTTTCTCTCCTTTGCCTTGTAGAAATAAGATAGGGAAGAGCACCGACCTGAAGGAAAGCCAGCTAACAGACATCTCTACCAGAGAAATGGTACAACAAAGATCCACATCTTCAAATAAAGTTACGTACTTTGTCCCCTCACTCATATTCATTGACATAGAATATGAGTCAAATACTACTAGTGGTTTTCACCCCCGTAAAGCTGATCAGTTGGATTGACCCCCACATCAAATGGTCAAAAGCAGATCAGTCCGCACAGTCATTTTAAGTGATTCAGAGGTTTTCAACCCCGCCCCCCACACACACAAAACACCAATCAGTTTAATTGACCCAATCACACCCACAAGAAAAGGTCAAAGTGGTCCAGTCCACATGCAGTCATTTTAAGTGATCCAGAGGTTCGAAAGGATATGCGTACAGTCTCATCTTTCTCTGCTACACTGCATAAGCTTAATCCATGATGTGCTCCTTCAGAAAGGCAAGTAGCCTGGTCAGGGTTCTCCATTTTGTCTTCCAAGTCATTTGCGATTACAGCCCGGATACGGAGGGGGAGGGGAGTAGCTGTCTGTCCTAGGTGGGGTGGGAGTGTAGGGAGGGGGGCGCATGGCCGAAGGGTACATCTCATAGTCATAGGTGTAGGGAGGTGGGGGTCCTGGAGAAAGAGGGAGAGACAGACAGACACAGAGAGAGAAAAGTGCATGTTTGTTAACAGTAGTTGCTGGATAAATAAAGATTATGCCAATACACACATACTACACAGATACAACAGACCCTGCTATGTCATTGTATCTGCTTTGATGGGGCTGTAGAAACCAGTGGAGATTGCTGAGGAGATGACGGCTCATAGTAATGGCTGGAATGGAGTCAATCAGAGGAGGCTGGTGGGAGCAGCTATAGGAGGACAGGCTCATTTCAAACACAGAAAAAAACACTAAATAAACATATGGAAACCACGTTTGACTCCGTTCCATTGATTCCATTCAAGCTATTACAATGAGCATGTCCTCCTATAGCTCCTCCCACCAGACTTTATTGGAGTCAATGGAATGGTATCAACCAATGGAAACCACATGTTCGATACCATTCCAGCCATTATTATGAGCAGCCTCCACTGGTAGAAACGTTCTAGACTTCAGTATGTGTTGGTCATTGGTGGAGGAGCAATGTCCTCTATTGGTGGAATCATTGCACTGCAGGGAAATGTGTAAATTGGAGGCCGGGTAATTTTCTGTTCAGCCGGTTAGTGGAGAAGCAGTGGTTAAGGCCTGTATTCATAAAGAGTCTCAGAGTAGGAGTGATGAGCTAGGATCAGTTTGCCCTTTTAGACCATAACGAATAAGATGAGGACATACACACCAAGCAGTGTCTGAGGAAGGCCTGAAAAATACCAAAGACTCCAGGCACCTCTGTTCTCTCTTCTTCCGTCCGGCAGGCGGTACCAGAGTATCAGGTCTCGTACCAACAGGCTCCGAGACAGCTTATGAGACTTCCAAGCAATGAGACTTCTATACAGATAGACAATAGCTGCCCACCTCCACCAAGGACTATATGCACTGACTGTAGAGTACAAGTCAAAAGTTTGGACACATCTACTCATTCAAGGCTTTTTCTTTATTTTTACTATTTTCTACATTGTAGAATAATAGTGAAGGCATCAAAACTATGAAATAACACATATGGAATCATGTAGTAACCAAAACAGTGTTAAATAAATCAAAATATATTTTAGATTCTTCAAAGTAGCCACTCTTTGCCTTGATGACAGCTTTGCACGCTCTTGGCATTCAGATCCCCACCCATTCAAATCGGGGACCCGAACCAGCGACCTCTCGGCCACCGGCCCAAGCTCCCAGGCGCCAGGTCTCCAACCTTCCAAGATCTCCCCACAGTTCCACTCAAGAGATTCCCCTCAACCATCCAAGAAATCCCCCACAAGTCCGCCTCGAAAAATCTCCCCCCACTCCCCACCCGCCACCATCCCCCTCCAACCCAACCAAAACCACCGACCGACCCAATGCGCCAACAACCAACAAAAAGAACAAAAGAGAAAAAATACAAAAACAACGGAAAACAACAACAGAAAACAACAACGCAAAAACAAAAGACATCAAAGACAACAAAAATCATGACAGGAAGGCCAAATATATGCGTTTCTGTGCATGTGTGGCACTATTTACATTTGTGTATGTGTGTGTCCCGTGTGTGTGCACGTGTGTTTCAATGCAAGTTTCAATGCAAGTGTGTGTATGCATGCAACGTGCATAAAAGCGCACAATGTTCCTTTTTAATGTTATTTAAACATGCACTTGGATGCACTAATGACTCCATTCTATGTGCATCAAAATTACAATCTGTTTGTCTGTGCCTTTTGAAAGCCTGACACCGTAAGATCGTATTTTATAACTTAGCAGACGACGGGGCACACACTGATTGAATCAATGTTGTTTCCACGCCATTTCAATGAAAGTAAAGTAAATGTAAGATGCACATAAAATCAACAGTGTAATGTTTGGAATCAGTCTCGTGTAAGGTGAACTGTTTTGTCCTCACCTTTGGTCTGATAAATTCCCCATAATCTCCAAAGTGTTCTCTTTCAATTGCTACCATGCTCATGTATATGCTTTTTATAGTTATTCTTGTAAATATATATACATTTGTCCCTATCTATATCGGCCAATTTTCACAAGTGTAAGGGGTTAAAGGACCAGGGCAGTCAAAAATGTTATTTTCTTGTGTTTTATATATATGGAATAATACTGTGAAATTGTGAAAATTATGATAATGCCCATTTAGAGGAACATTTCTGGGATCTTTTATTTCAGCTCAAGAAACATGGGACTAACACTTTACATGTGTTTATATTTTTGTTCAGTGTAGTTAAAAGACCAATAAGAAAGAGAGTTCCAAATCTCTCTGACAATAACAGTTCGTTTTCAGTTTTCCTCTCCCCACCCAGACCAATTCCAGACAGTCCTAGCAAAATTCTTGCATAAGAAATTGCTCTTTTGCTAAGAAGCTAATTTTGTTTGTTTTTCGCCATTTGAATGGAAAACAATCACAGTAAGGTACTTAATCGTTACCCGGAAATGATTTGATATTGAGATAAAAATGGCTGCATTGGACCTTTAAGCATTTCACTGTACTTGTGCATTTGACTAATACAACTTTAAACTATATGGACCCTGAGAGCTGACCTAGGATCAGTTTAGCATTTTAGATCATAATGAATAAGATTATATGGACAGGGGGGACCTGATCCTAGATCAGTCTTACCTGGGTAGCCCTGGGACACAGTGTTGATGTAGGAGGTGTTGAACACGTCCACCTGGGCCCCTCGCCCGTTCTTCACACACATGCACACACACAGGAAGAAGGCTGCCAGCGCTGCCATCAGAAACACCACACCAAACACGATGCCCGAGATCGCCGTGCCCCTAGAAAACGCACACACACACACACACGTTTGTCACTTTGACTGAATGCTCCCCTTTTCATTCTAGTTCGTGGCTGCTGGTAAGTCATCTCATCCAATTCATCTTCTCACAAATCAATTCTGCATAGAATTTCAATTCACCTCCCTACCTCTTTAAAGAGTATCTTAAATAAATCCCACGGCCACCGCCTCCCCCAAAAAGGCTATTTTGTTGAAAACTACTTTGTTGAGGGAAAACGTGTTTTTTTAAATTTTATTTACGGTAACCTTTATTTAACTAGGCAAGTCATTGTAAATTCCTACCAAAAGGAAAAAGACGTCCTGCGGGGATGGGGGCTGGGATAAAAAATAAAAAAAACAACTACATCAAGCTCTAAACCTTCAAAGGTAGTAATCACACCTGTGGGGAGAGGGCCATTCTTCTTACAAAACCACATGACCTTTGTTTTGGAGGTGTTCAGAACAGGGTTAAAGGTAGAGAAAGCTTGTTGAACACTAAGAAAGCAAAATCTGGGGAGGGGCCAGCTGAGTATAATACTGTATCATCTGCATATAAATGGATGAGAGAGCTTCCTACTGCCTGAGCTATGTTGTTGATGTAAATTGAGAAGAGCGTGGTGCCTAGGAATGAGCCTTGGGGTACGCTCTTGGTGACAGGCAGTGGCTGAGACAGCAGATTTTGTGACTTTATACACTGCACTCTTTGAGAGAGGTAGTTAGCAAACCAAGCCAAAGACCCATCAGAGACACCAATATTCCTTAGCCGGCCCACAAGAATGGAATGGTCTACTGTATCAAAAGCTGACACATCCATAACCTGAGCGGGAAAAATATTGCATGCCAGAGAGAATACTATAGACATCAAGAAAGCCAGTCAGTAGATTATTGACAAGTTTTTCCAACACTTTTGATAAACAGGGTGTCACATCCTGACCCTAGTAAGATGTCATTTTCTATTTTCTATAGTAGAGTAGGGCAGGGCGTGACAGGGGGTGTTTTGGGTTGTTCCATGTTTTCTATTTCTATGTTTAAGTTCTAGTTTGTCTATTTCTATGTTGGGATTGTTTGGGGTTGATCTCTAATTGGAGGCAACTGATCCTCATTGCCTCTGATTAGAGATCATATTTTAGTAGGGGTTTTTCTCATTGTTGTTTGTGGGTTATTATCTTTTGAGTAGTGTGTTTTCCTCTCTGCGTCACGGTTTGTTGTTTTTGTGTTTTCAAGTAATTTAAGTGTATTGCATTCAGTTTCACAGTTAATAAATATGTGGAACTACGAACACGCTGCATTTTGGTCCAATCCTTCAAACAGCCGTGACACAGGGCAAAATAGAAATAGGCCTATAACAGTTAGGATCAGCTTGATATCCCCCTTTAAATAATGGACGAACCGTGGCTGCCTTCCAAGCAATGGGAACCTCCCCAGAAAGGAGAGACAGGCTTGGCGATGATAGGGGCAGCAACCTTAAAGAAGAAAGGTTCTAAACCACCTGACCCAGATGTTTTTTGGGGTCAAGTTTCAGGAGCTCTTCTAGCACCTCGGACTCAGTGACTGCCTGCAGGGAGAAACTTTGTAGGGGAAAAAGAGGGAGAAGCATTGGGGATAGTCGCATTAGAAGGGGTGGGAGATGAGGAAATGTTGGCTGGGCAAGGAGGCATGGCTGAGTCAAACAGGAATCCTGACTTAATGAAGTGGTGATTAAAGAGCTCAGCCATGTGCTTCTTGTCAGTAACAACCACACCATCAACTTTAAGGGACATGGGCATCTGTGAGGAGGGTTTATTCTCCAGGTCTTTAACTGTTTTCCAGAACTTCTTGGGGTTAGACCCACAGAGAGAGAACTGCTCCTTAAAGTAACTCACTTTGGCCTTCCGGATAGCCTGAGTGCACATATTTCTCATTTGCCTGAACGAGAGCCAGTCAGCCTGAGTATGCGTGTGCCGAGCCTTTCGCCAAATGCAATTCTTGAGGTGGAGTAACTCTGCAAGATCACGGTCGAACCTGTTTTTAATTCTCATTTTCTTTATGGGGGCATGTTTGTTAACAATACCACTGAAAATGTAAAAAAAAAGAAGGTCCAAGCGTCTTCGACAGAGGGGATCAAGCTGATTCTATATCATTTTACAGAGGCCAGTTCATTTATTTGATTTATTTATTTCACCTTTATTTAACCAGGCTTTGGTGACAAAACAGATTGCACTGTGATAGACTGCATCCAGTTTATTGAGTAGGGTATTGGAGGCTATTTTGTAAATGACATCGCCAAAGTTGAGGATCGGTAGGATGGTCAGTTTTACGAGGGTATGTTTGGCAGCATGAGTGAAGGATGCTTTGTTTGGGAAATAGGAAGCCGATTCTAGATTCTAGAAAAAAAGAAAACATATAACGACTTCAGAGTCACTCGCCCCAACAGTGCATGTGTGCTGGAGGCGAGCAAAAGCTCGGGAGAGGGGGGGATACCAGACAGGGGGAGACTGGCCAGGGCAAACGGTGAACAGATCGCCAGGTGGAATCCAAGCAGCAATGCAGTAAGATTGTGATATGTTGTTGTCTCACCTAGCTATCTTAAGATGAATGACCAAACATGTCTGTGGTGCAACCATGGAGATCTGCTCAAACATCTGATTATATGACTCAGACCTGTGTGTGTGTGTTAGTGTGTATGTGTGTACATGCACGTGTGCTTTTGTGTATGTATGTGGTCAAAATCCATTTAAAAGGCTGTGGAGAGGCTGTAGAATGAGATGAGATATCTCTCTTGAGACAAGGAACCATTATTCCTCCCCATTACCTTATGACAACCATGGCCTTGAAAGAGCTACATTATATGGCTAGATAAAATGAGTCCACATTCAATGGGCCTATTCAATAGCACTTTTTTGTGAAACCATATTTAGCATCAACTTTATGGTGTAAAAAGGGTGAATTTGAACTGTGGTATTAATTAATGTTCCATGCTTACACAACACTTTAATATCATTATTCTCTTCATTGGTGGACTGTAGCAGGTAGCATGTGTTATACTCCATAGGTGGACTGGTGAGGAGGACTGAGAAAGCGAGAGGCCAGCTGTCTTGAGCCAAATGACGAAGGTCAAATCTCTCAGAGGGGTCATGCACTGCATGTGGAAAGGGCAAGTGGTAGAGAAGTGATTGTGTGCGTGTGTGTGTGTGTAGTTGGTGAGTGTGTGTTTTTAGACTGAGGGTGACTGAGTATGTGTGTATGTATAGGTGACATTGTGTGTGAGCATATGTGTGTGTACTTACGAGAGGACATCTCCCATAAAGGCGTAGTAGGAGCAGCAGAAAGGGGGAGAGCCTTCACAGCAGTACTCCACACAGCCATCACACAGGGCCTCACTGTGACCTGCAGGAGAGATGCAATACATTATATGGAGACGCATAAACACACACACACACACACACACACACACACACACACACACACACACACACACACACACACACACACACACACACACACACACACACACACACACACACACACACCTACCTCTACTACGGACACATGCACACACTCACACACCCTGCATCTAATATGCTGAGAGAAAGGTAGAGAGTGCTCTTTGGAATCAAGATTTCCAAAACCCTTTAAAGGCCAAAATCAAAATGCTGTTTTCATATTACAAAAGGTTAAAAACACAATGGAGAGCAGCTACGGCACATACACTTAAAACTTTGTCTTTTGCTTAATCGAACCTTTTCTAAATATGGAAATGTCACTAAGATCAAGACTTTTTAAAGAGTAACTTAAGAGTTTTTTTCCCACTAGAGTAAAACAACCATTTTGCACTTAAACTCACAAAACACGAACTAAGATATTTGATAAGTGGAAACATATAGTCCTTATAGAGGGTTTATGAAGGCTTCATCAAGCCTTAAAAGTTGTTCATCCTGTAGAGTGGGACCTAAACACAAACACGACACATCGAGAAGGGTGATAATAAGAGGAGCTGTGTGACAACAGGGCGATGTGAATGGAGATCATACAAGACATTTCAGAAAAGATTTGCTTTATGTGAAAGCGTAAACTTTTAGTCAACTGCACTATTCACTAACTTCACCTCTGTGTTCTTTCTCTCTGCACTAGTCTGAACCTGCAGATACCTCTCTCTCAACAAAGCTTTTCCCTTTGTATACCCTGTTAGCCTTGAACTGACTTTTCTGATAAATACTTTGTTGATTGTGATGTGCTGTTTCTCCTAGCTACAGTATCGTAAGATGAATGCACTCATTGTTAAGTTGCTCTGGATAAGAACATCTGCTAAATGACTTAAATGTAATCTAAAAATGTGTAAACCTGTGTGTGTATGTGAGCACGACAAAGATGAAGCACTGAAGGTTACAGGCACTCCGAGGCTTTGGAGAGCTGGGGCCGGATTCACAAAACCTTCTTAAGAAGACATTTCTTACGTTTTTTTCGTAAGTAATGTTTTGTGAATCCGGCCCCTGGTTGTGAGAGTCCTTCAGTGGAGACACATGGATACGTGACAACTTGAAATGAATGGGATGGCTTATGGAGAGTGGTCTCAAAATGAGAAAGCACTTGAAATAAAGGACATTTGGAAACACTACTTGTGGTATTCGAACACACACGGTCTGTCTATAGGTTGTATGTCCTATATCTCAGTGTTTGCCCTCCTCAACCCCCACATAATATAACCCAGACACAGCCCTGCAGTTTCTCAACCTTCAAGCATACTGCCACAAATTACTGGTGTGTTTGTGTGTGTGTTCAAGGATTTTCATCTTCATTCCAGCTTTATTCTCACTTTGTTCAAAAGCTGGTGTATTTTCAACGCATCCCTTACAAACTGATTGATGGCAGATTGTATTTTCCAACCCTGAAAAGGCTGTGTGGGCCTATAATAGTAGCCTTGACCATGGGGCTCTGGTCAAAAGTAGTGCACTGTGTAGGGAATAGGGCGCCATTTGGGCTTCAAAACACATTTCTCCCTGTGAAGTGTGGAGTGTAACTACTTTGATGTGCGTGTCATCCAACGATGGGAGTCTATATGGGTGGTCCCTTGAGGTCTATCTCCCAACCTCCAGGTCCTGTCGCTTTTTACGCTGGGGACAATGGCAGTATAGTTCTGCGACTAACGCCGAGCAGGGCTTGTACCCCCCCCCCCCCCCCCCACACACACACACACACACTTTTGTCTTCTAAGTATATCGCTTCAGAGTTTTGATGTAAGGGTTTATGCAAATTGTTGGGTTACATTTACGAGATCAATTGAGCCTTTTTCATTGTAGAAGTGGCGATACATACAGTAAGCTACAGTAGTTTTATTTACCCAGGGACTCTTTTACCATTGAGTAAATGAACGGGTATGTCTGATGGACCGCTACTTTAAAGCACGGATTTTAGCGATATCGCTACCGTTCGTTTACGTTGTGAAACCACCCATGCATAGGGTTGATGAGTTCACATTCACAATTAGCCGAATAAAAAAGTAAACCATTGTTAAAGGAACACTTTTGCTGATAATAAAACATTTGCGCACGTTGATGACGACAAAAGCATCCTATAGAGAACCAGGGACAAATGAACGAACTCTTACCGGTAAAAAGACAAAGTAGGAGAGAGTCCCGTAGGAATTTCCACCCCGCTGCCTCCGTTCTTTCCATATCGACTGATAGCATAGGCCTACTTGTTCTAAATGTTGCTCACAGTTATTCTCCAACGATAACGTCCGCGGTTTCCATCGATATGCGCCTACAAAGAAGACTATGGGATATAGTCGCTCGCCGAAACATCGCTGATATGCGCAATTAAATTGAGTTCTCTAAAAAGTTCCATCGAAGAGAGCCATGAACGGATCTTTGCTCCAGTCATAAAAATGCTCAAATCAGAATGAAAAGTCTCATTCCTTTTCTTCTTCCACGTGTTCGTATCTCTAATAGTGTTTCCTTCACTCTTTCCTCGCTGTTTTCTTCTGTTCCCTTTTCCCCCTGGAGTGGGTCCTAGCGCTTCCCCTCCCCCGCAGCAGCTATTTTCTCAAACGACTCTGTTGACTGGGTGGGAAAAGGGATGGAAGTACCTCAGTAACATTCGCATCTCTCCGGCATAAAAGACGCCCCCGCCATCACGACCACTTTGAAAATGAAAAAGATATATATAGGTCTATGTCGTGTACACACACACACACACCTCACGATCATTTTGAGAGGAAATATACTTTTTTTTTTTTTTTAAACTGTGTTTACCAACGTCCCTCGTCAGAAACCATACAATATCCACCCTGCCCCTCTCAACATGTCCTACAAAACATCCACGAGCCTCTATTCTAAATGTTCAAGGAGCACGACGTTTGTTTGATATAACTTATAACTAAACTTCTTCATCGTGTAAAATGTAGGCTAAATGGGTTGCTCAAGCTTGTAGGCTTGAATGACCCCCCTCTTAAACACCATCTTTAATCAACCTAGGCCTATTTACCTTGTGTGACAGTCAAACATGGTTATGCCTTCATATAGGGCCACTCATTCTGCATAAAATACTAATTGTTCTAGGTGAGAACAGTCCAGTATCTCTTTATTACGAATATATATTCTAATGCTTATAAAGACGGAATAAGCGTGAATCGCAGGTTTGGCTTTGCCATGATGCATGAAAGAGGAGCTTGGATATATAGATAGATTCATTCTAAAATGTAACGCATTAGTTCTAGTTGAAGTTTCCTCTAGGTGCAGGTCTAGGATCAGCTTCCCCACCCCCAACAATAACCTTAACCGTTAGTGGGGAAAATGCAAAACTGACCCACGACCATAGTCTAGGGGCACCTCAGAGTGGCATCGTGTCATTCTTATGACAGCTTTATTGCAGGAAGTGCAATCTTCAACTCCCACGTTACTATTCTGTTGGATCATATTTAACTTCATAGGGAACCATGACCTTTTACAGAAATGCCACCCATTCATAATTGCTCACAGATGACAGGGGTTTTAGGCAGTTAACTAATTGGGTGTTGTTGGTGGGAGTTTTTGCCTTTTGTCTTGCACCGGCAGGCAGAGATGGGAAAACTTAACAGAAGTACAACAATAGTGTAATTGTATTCTATAAAGTTCCCAGTTCCCAAGGAAATAAGCATTTTCCATTGGCAACAACAGCAACACAAATGTGGTAGGCTACCTTAGTGGCAACTCCACAGTGCTTATGGGAAGAGCACAGCATTTAATATATCTAGTCCAATATCTGTTGTAGTAGATTTTATATGCTCTTTCAATAAATTGTAAGTCTGTCTTTTCAGTGGTTGAAACATATATCACTGTAATGTGGAGAAGTTAGCATTGAGCTTTAACGGTTTGGGCTTCTCTTTTCCATTCGCTTTTTTTTTTATAGTCAACATAAGCTAAACTTAGAGGGAATACAGATTCAGGACATTCTTTTTCTGTTCTGCAAACCTGTTGTTTACAGAATCTGCTGCCACATTATGTGTGTCCCAAATGGCAACCTATTCCCTTTATAGTGCACTACTATTGACCAGAGCCACATGGGCCCTGGTCAGTCAAAAGTAGGTCACTATATAGGGAATAGGGTGCCATTTGAGATGAGACAATTATGGTGTTACCCAAATTACATTGATGTTGGAGTCTTCTTCTCCCATAATTACAGCATAATGACTTCCTTTGAGTCTTGGCCCGCAATCACAAAGCGTCTCAAAGTAGGAGTGCTGATCTAGGATCTGGTCTCTGCTGTCTATATAATCTTATTCATTATGGACAATTTATTTTGCAAATCCTACATCGGGGGCCGTATTCATAAAGCTTCTATAATAAGAATAAGTGTACTGATCTATGATCAGGTTCATGCTGTCTATGTTATCTATTAACTCATTATTGACTAAAAGGCTAAACCGATAATACATCAGAGCCTGTATAGGAGTGCTGAGATCATAATGCATAAGATTACATGGACAGGGGGTACTGATTTGAGATCAGCATTCCTATCCTGAGACCCAGAGAAATTCAGGAGGGGCCACTGAAACACTGCCACCCAGTGGATAATATGTTTATTACACATTGTCCATAAGGGAGACATGATCAGACATATGAGTATGTAAAGGAATTATGTTTATTACACAAATATGTTTGCTGACGAGGGCCATGTTTGTGAGTATGTTTGTGCGTGTGTGAGTGTGTGTGCACGCGCATAGAGTGGAATAGATTGAGGTGTGCGTAAGAATACCAAGACACACCACACTCGTGACACCAGTATATAGATCAACGTGATACTTTATTATTCATAAACCTAGGACCATATATATAATACTGTATAAATACTCTATATACTCTACATCCTTCTGTTATTTCAATATAATAACAAATAAAAATACAACAATAATAATAAAAAGCAACAAGATTATATTTAACAAAAATAAATTATGTTTGGATATTCTGTACAAAACATCATCATAAAAAAAAAAACCTTCTCGGAAGGCAGGAGAGACTTACTTATGAAGTAGTAGCAGGAGAGAAGCCACACACACACACACCGCGTTCGCTTGCTCACACACCTCTTTGGTCTAGGACAGGGCCGAGAGATATGGCTTTGAAATTGGTTTTGTTCAGTCCAGGATGCATATTGAATAATAAGTCTATTGGAATGAGTCTATTGGGAGATTCTACTGGAATATTAGCAGCACATATCAACTTATTCAGGAATGACCGAAGTTGATTGAAATGAACTGTATTGAGTTAGTTTGGTTGCATACAAAGTTGTATGGATTAGGAGGGACAATTCGGATTGTCTTCTGTTCTGCACCCTTTGAAACAGGAAGTGCCTCCAACCGATACAGGAAGTGGAATGTGTGGCAGTGAGACCATTCATTTGTTTCTAACACATATACATACATCCTCACCCCAAGGTAGCCAATTCTGTACAGTGATACATCTGGCATATATAGTCCCCCCAAGATGTCTGTCCAGTCCAGCTAGGACAGACAGCCCCCCCCCCCACCACACACACACACACACACACACACACACACACACACACACACACACACACACACACACACACACACACACACACACACACACACACACACACACACACACACACACAAGCATGTCATTGGCACCTAAAGCAGCATGCTTTTTCGAAAGAGAAGTGTCCACTTAAACTCTTCCTCCATCTCAGCTCCCCTGACATTTCTTTCTTTCTTTCATGAGCTGTTCTTCAGGGACGTAGTAATGAGGTGAGTCCCGACAGTCTTAGCAGGCGCTCTGGTTGCACAAGTCCAGCAGTGGTCGAGGCCTGTCTTTGGGGTTGCAGCTCTCGTGGGCAAGCGTACGCCCGTTGTGTCCCACGCAGCGTAGCGGGCGCTTGCGGAACCCGCGGCCACAGCTCTTGGAGCACGCCGACCACTCCCCCAGGAACCATGAAGGACAGGGTTGTGGGGCGCAGGGGCGTGAAGCCAACGGGCGCAGCTCCTCCGGGCACTCCCGTGATGGCCGCCCCTGGGGATTCAGACACAGCACCTCCCTCTGTTGAGTACCGCCCCCACAGCTTTGAGAGCATGGGCCCCACTCCCGCAGGGTCCACTCAGCGTCCCCCAGCTCCCGGATGGCATTGATGGACTGGCGGCGTGCCACCGTTCCACCACTAGGTGACGCCAAAGCGGGTCTCGGGGCAAAGTAGCTGTATTTGACACGGGGACGGGGCGAGTCGCCTACAGACAATACCTGGATGGTCAGGGCCTCGGGGAGGGGCGAGAAGCTGCGTAGACGCTCCAGGGAGGCGGAGCTACCGCTGTATCGTAGCAACGCCCCCTTGAGGGCGATGTCTGTTTCGAGAGTCATCAGCTTGTAGTCGCCGTTCAGGAGGTAGGTGCCGTCCTGGCGCAACACTGCCAGGTAGCTGTTGTCATGGCGACCACCGCCGGGGGCACGTTGCTTCACGTCCAGGTGAGTGGCGCCAGCGGGGATGGTCACGACGTTCTGGTAACCAGGCCTGAGGGACAGAAAAACACAACGGTCAAACATAGCCAATGGTAAAAAGTTATGCATAAGTGTAAGAGTCTCTACTGGGTTAAAAAGAGGGTTTAGAGTGATAGAGATAGATTAATTTGAGAAAAATAGGATTCTACAGACTGTAGTAAAAGTTAGTAAATGGGTTCAACTAGAAAACAGTAATTTCTAGTCAAAGATGGCTGTTTTGAGGTCATAGGTCATTGATCTCACCTGGCACGCTCCAGGGCACCCGACACTTTCTTGCAGGTTGAGCCGTTGCCTCCGCACACGCCGCACTTGTCGAAGCGACGGCTGGAGCCGATGATTCGGTCACAGCCCGCCTTCACACACTGACCCTGCACACACACTGAGGTGGAGTCCGGGCTGCAGGGAGTACCGTCAGCCACCTGACGGTTGCAGAGAAACAAATGTTAGCCTAGTTAGCCTCGACAGTGTTAGCCTAGTTAGCCTAGACAGTGATAGCCTAGTTATCCTAGAAAGTGTTAGCCTAGTTAGCTTAGACAGCATTAGCTTAGCCTAGTTAGCCTAGAGACAGTGTTAGCCTAGTTAGCCTAGGCAGTGATAGCCTAGTTATCCTAGAAAGTGTTAGCCTAATTTGCCTAGACAGCATTAGCTTAGCCTAGAGACAGTGTTAGCCTAGTTAGCCTAGGCAGTGTTAGTTAGTCTAGCTAGCCTAGATAGTGTTTGTCTACATTTTTGCAAAAGTATCTGTGGTGTGACCTGACTTACCTTGGGTTTCAGAATGAAGAAGTAGCCTGTGCCCTTGGCCCGACACACCAGCTTGCAGCGGTCTTTGGGCGAGACGCCGGCATATTTGGGAACCCACTCCACGCCGTCTCCAGAACCGAATGACACCTGTGACGAAATATCGTTGTGGGCCAGACACTGCTCCTCGCGGAACGACACACCTATAGAGAAAGAGGGATGAAGAGAGAGAGAGAGGTGTGATATTCACTGTTAGATTAGCTTGAGCCTTATGTTTACTTTACAGTAGGCTGTGATATTCAAATATGGCTATTCTCAAACGTGTAGAAAGTATAAGTACAATATGCAAGTCAGTGGCCTATGTGCCTAAATAAGGTTGTATAATTTCCAAGTATAAATATATGAATATGTGTGTGTAATAAGAGTAATTAGTGTATTAGCTTTGTAATAAGCATGAACTAAGTATGTAATAAGTGAGGCTAGTAGAGGCTCTTACCGTTGCTGTCAGGGCAGATTTCGGTGTTACAGGAGCGATATTGGATCCTCTTGCCCTCGCAGTACTTGCCCCCGTTTTTGGGCAGAGGGCTATCACAGTCCCTGAAGGAGAACTGCACCCCTCCGTCGCAGGTACGGGAACAGTCTCCCCATGGTCCCCATACTCCCCAGGCACCGTTGACTGGAGTCTGCAACAGGAGAGGACATCATCGTCATTCATAGTCACACACACTAGCCCATATAACACTTTAGCCCCTATAACACACTTTAGCCCCTATAACAGGGGTACTCAACTCTTACCCTATGAAGTCCAGAGCCTGCTGGTTTTCTGTCCTACCACATAATTCATTGCACACACCTGGTGTTCTTGGTCAAAATCAGTCTCTGATAATAAGGTAACAATGAAAAATTGCAGTGGAACTGGCTTCAAGGTCAAGATTTGAGTTTGAGAGTCCTATAACATTTCAACACTCCTATAGCTAGCCTGATATATATAAAAAAGACATAACATTGGACCTAATCCAATGTAGCTAAAACTAGCCAATCCCAAAGCTGCATTATACTTCCTTTCCCCCCAATGGACCAATTCCATCACTCCCATTGACTTTAAGACTTTGTCATAGGGCTGTGTTATAACAGTGTTAACACCCACCTGGTGACGAGCGGCCTCCGTCTTGCTCAGACACTGTCCCGCCAGGCAGAAGCTGTCATGGCCACACAGCGTCCCATCCGCCCACGGGAAGTTCTTGGTCTGACAGACCAGCAGTCCGTTGGTTGTGGTCACTGTGCACCAGAGCGCCACACATGTGGTACTCAGGTCGGGACAGTGCTGTGACTCCTCCCCGAAAGTCAGGCGACATTGGCGGTCAGCGTCGTACACGGTTCCGGGTAGCGCGGCAGGCAGTGGCTGGGACTTGTGGGGCTTGTCCAATAGGCACTGGCCGTGTCCGTTGTCCATGAAGGAGGTGACCATGAGGGCGGAGCAAGGCGACCAGGGCTGGAGTTGGTCCAGGTTGGACAGGGTGGATGCCATCATGTGCGAGCCCCAATGGTCACCGTTGACGCTGGCACACTGCTTGGAATCATCGTGGGGCATGTTGAACACATGGCCTAAGGCACAAAAGAGAGGGAGGAATGGAGAGAGGGGAGACAAGGGGTTGGTTTGGGACTGAGAGAGGAGATGTGTACTGTGTGTGGCTAGTGACAGAGATGTGAATGTATGGTGCATATGTGTCAGCTTGGCATCAGGGTGGCATCTTACCGAGTTCGTGTGCCACGGTGAATGCCGCCTGCAGCCCGTCGTCCTCAATGATGGAGCAGCTCCTCTCCGGGTCGCACACCGTGCCCACATCCGCCATGCCTAGCGTGTCACAGGAGTGGGCGCCGCACAGGTCCTATAGGGGGTGAGAAGGGACAAAACACATCTGTCAAACTCACTGCTTTCCCACATACACACACAGACACAAAACCCATATCATAAAGCAGAACCCGGTTTCAAATCAAAAGTAGGGATCTATATAGTGAAATAGGTGCCATTTGGAAAGCAACCAAGTAGTTGTGAAGGTGTTGCCTGTTACCACAGTAAACATAGGTGTAAAAACATTGTGAAACAGTGTTAAAATGCAAAAGCAACATACCGTTCGGGTGAAGAGCACGGCCGTGTCGTAGTGCTCTGGGTGGCGGTCGCTGGGCGGGTTGTGCTGCCGCTGCCACTGGCAGAAGTTGCGGAGGGTCAGGGCAGCGTTAGACGACACCTGGGGGCCGCTCTCCTCCTCGTAGACAACCAAGAGCTTGACCACGGCTAGGCTGATGGAGTTGTGGATGGTGGGGTGGCGGTAGAGGCGCGATGCCACCGCCATGATGGTGAGCAGGTAGGGCTTGAGTCCGGCACCGTGGAACTCGGCCATGGACTGATCGGCCACGATCATGATCTCCACGAAGCGAGGCGTGGACACGAAGCGCTTGGACCGCTGGTGGTGGGCTGGATGGAAAGAGAGAAGAATCGAGAGAGGTCAGACAAACTGGCCTAGAATCAGACTTTTAAGACAGTTCTCTTGTGAGAGCCTGGTTTCTCTGGTTTAAATTGATGAACTGTTAGTCTGTAAACAGTCTGATGAGAGATGAGAGACTTGAGGATGAAATGTCAAATTGCTTATGGCGAATATCTGAGTTGTCACAAGTGATTTTATTTGAGTTGTAACAAGTGATACTACAGGCCATCATGGTTTGTAAGGCTACAAATGTGTATTTTCTAGGGCAGATGAAGAGCGCCTGAGCACTGAGGAGATCGACGTCTCCAGATGTGTCTGGAGCAGCTCCAGCGACTCTCATTGGGTGACTCAGCAGCCCCTTACTGAAAAACCACATGCATTTCACATGTGATTATTACATGTGTTAGTGTTCCAAAAACACGTTTTTACATGAGTTCATCTGTGAAATTTCACGTGGAATCGTTTTCTCTGTATGGGCGTCTCTTCCTAAGGACTACATTCACAAATGTACCTTCACTGCGTGGAAATTATGTGTGAGAGGGGGAGAAAAAAAATCTGGGAAAATGTCTGACAGTGCTGACCTGCAACGTGCAGTACCAGGAGGCGGTGAGACTAGTTTCCACCAGCCACCGTCCCCGGCCCGTACCTCCCTCCCTCCGTCACTCCCCGCTCACTTCCTCCGAGCCTTACCCTCCCCCTTCTCCCCTTGCCTGCGTATACTGTCAAAGCTGAGCCCATTCCCCGTTAACCCTAGCTATGCACCGGTCAAAGTATCGGCTTATCCACCCTTACCTCAACATTTAAATATATAGCATTCGCTGTGTGTAATTATTAGAGGCTCAGATGTTTGCGTAAAAGTGGTATTTTACGCATCACTCCAAGACAGAAGATGAGGTAGTTTGGATAGACAAATCCTCTGGCTAAACTCTGCCCGTTTCAGGAATTGAAGCCCCAGGACACGGCTGGTACAGGAATTGGGCCAGAGTCCTTTTCGTTTGCCATACATGATGTAGACATACAACACAACTTGGCTTATTGTTTTTTCTTACTAAAAGATGTAGGCATATGAATATGATTGAAAGTCAGCATATTCCTAAAGGGACCCAAGTCAAAGGTTTTAGAAGTGTTAATGCATACCTGGGTGGTCTGAGTTAGTGGTTCCATGGTTTACTTTTGTCTCCTGATTCTCTGGCAACCTGACCTCGTCCTCGTTGACCCCACACTTTGAGCTGCTCTCCTCTGCAAAAGATTCCCGACCTCTCCGGCGAATGAGGTGGAGGTCCCCATCAACAGACTGTGCATCAGTCGAATTATTGGGATAGATGAAGTACTCTTCACCTTGCAGGTAGAAGCCGCCCCGTAGTCCGTGGCACAGGTTGAGCGCAGCTGCGGAGTCCTCCTCCCCGTTCACCGTGCCCGAGAAGAAGCACCGAGTCTCGGCTGCGCTGCTGTCAGATTCCCGCTCCCCCAGCAACTCCGGGCTCCCCACCACATGGAACACAAACCCAGGCGCCAGGAAGGTCTGGTCCGGCTCTAGCTCCAAGACCACCCGTTTGCCAAATACGTCCAACCGGTAGACCCGCATCTCCGACTCCTTCTCTCGCTCCTCTACCGAAAGGGTCCGGCCCTGCTCGGCTTCCCTCTCCGGCCGAACCGGGTCGAGTCTGACCGGTATAACTGTACTTTCCTCCCATGTGCCGTGCGCCGCGCTCACGCACAGAGCGGTAATCAAACTGAACGAGACACAAACGAACCACTTCATATTCCGTGTTAAACCCTTCAAACTGAAAGATAAAATTATATTGAAGTGTCTGGCGGAAGCAAGTAAAATCCGTAAAAGACTCCACTAATAACTAAAAAATATCAGTCCAAGAACTAAAACACCTCCAGAAATTCTGTAAGTGTAAAAAAACTAAAACGGAAACAAATCCAGTGCAAAACCCATTCAAAATAGTCTACAGCTCAGACTTCATATCTTGTTGCTTCAAGCTCGAGTCTTCTTATAGTCTCTTGGTCGAAAAAAGCACAGCAGTAGATAAATTCCAACTCTTCGGAACGTTGGTGATTCTTTCAGCCCTCTCTTGAATACTCAACAGCTGTTTGAGTTTCTATGTGACTTCGGGCGCAGGTTTTTTTCTACTGTGCCGTCTAGTTTCTGCTCTGATTTTGCATTAAAGACGGACAGACCCCGGCTCCCTATATATCCCCCTACTCGGGACCACCCCTTCCTGAAGCCCCTTTGATCTTTTAGAGACGAAATCTCGTGCGCAACAAAACGCAGACATAGAGACGTGCCATAATAATCAATCAATGTGGAGTGGGACGCGTTTGGCCCAGAACAATTTTTTTCTCCTGCTCTGCTTGTAGGCGGGACTTATAGCCCTCACTCCTCTCCCCATACCCCGTCCTCCCCCTAAATGTTCTCATCATTTACACTAAAAACTCTCATACTTTTCGCCCCTGCTACTTTTACGCTGTGCTCGTATAGCCTATACCCACACGTTGAATGTAAATGATACTTCATGAAGGTGGCAGTGGTTTATCTGTGGCAGTGGTGTGGTGTCTGTGAAACTGGAGATGTGGGGATAGCAGGTCAGACATGGCAACCATCGCACCGGGGCTCGATACCGGGAGCGAGGAGTCGTTTGCATAGCCTCAGTGCCAAGCGAGCTGTGCGCGGTGGCGGCCTGGCGGGTTTCCGTAGCTCTTCGGGGAGAGGGAGCGCAGAGGGGCCGGTGAGTTCTTAAGGTGGAATAGTCCCTTGGACGCATCTCCTTCTCCACTCAACCCTCCGAGGCTGGGCCCCTCTCCTTGGACGGACACCCCCTCCCCTCCACGCGTTCGTCTTCCCAGCTCCTCTTCTCAAACATATGGTGAAAACCGCATCACTTGTGTAAATCCAGTACTCTGGAACCTTTCCAAACGAATTATCGACGGATTACTCGCCCCCTCCCAGTGACCGAGTAAATATTTGCTAAGTATTATATATCACGTTTGAATAATGATACATGACACACGAATAAAAATACAAAACCCAGCCGTGTCTATGTATGGTAAGTCTATTTACAGGTACATGTTAGTCTATTCACCCAGATGACAGGACAGACAAGTGGTACATACCGTACGGGAACAAAACAAGACGTCACAGATACAGTGCAGGAACACCAACAGCCAAGAGATAAAGATCAAGAGATAAGATGAATAAAGTGCCATACACGGTGGTCTCAGCCTCTTAGTGAACTGCGAGTCTGTTATGAGTATGGCCTGGCAAGTAGAGTATATGAGGGAAACGTTTATAATCAATTCACTAAATGCGTTTTTAACGCATTAGTTGGAGCCCATAATATGAATTGAACTTACAATTTCGAGGGGAGAATTGTGATGGGCCACCTTAAGCGCAACAGGTCGGGGAGAGAGAATAGTTGTAGTGACATAGTAGTCCAACAGATGTCAGACGTGGACCGTGTAAAAAGTAACAAAGGACCACCAAAGGCTCTACTACTGCCATAAATCCAATACATGGCACATGCTAGTCCCACCTAAGACTAGACTCCTTTGGCTCAGCATTTGCATGTCACACATGTAAGGGGGGGGAAAAAAATTGGTTGTATGGAAGATCATAATTTCTATCTTTATTAACCCAGGTATGGAGGCATAAGGGATTCTAAATCAAAAAATGGCCATAAAATGAACAGGGCTTTGATACCAGCCTTAACTGTACACCTCTCTGTGGCATAGAGGGGCATTTAGTCCCAATTTGTGTTGAGAGGTCATTGATTGCCAAATCCAATATCTTTGAATTAATTCTGTATTATGAATGACATCTTGTCCTGTATGGCTCAGTTGGTAGAGCGTGGCACGGCAGGATTTTAAATTCCAGGCGCCACCCATACATAACTGTAAGTCGCTTTGGATAAAACAGTCTGCTCAATGGCATATATTTCAATGGAACTGGCACCTCTGCTATCTCTAAATGACTTATTCTGAGGGCCAATGGTATTTTGGGAACACAAGTGAAGGCAATAGGTTGTTGTTGCTTGGTTTTTATTGGGTATTTCATTTAGGCACAGAAAAGGGTTTGCAAAGGCGTAGTCATGTAGTATTATTGTGTTGGTGAAGATCATTTATTGGTGACAAAAGCCCTATAGCCTGCAGATGGCAGCACAACATCACATTTGACCTCAGTGTTCTCAGACTTCAGTACCACCGGACTGGAACTTCCATCAATTCATACACTCTACAGGCCACACAGGGACTTACAGTGTCTCCACAGCATTCTTACAAGTCCCTAGAAAGGAGCAATACACCAGAACATATCAATCTGGGATTGCTACATACATTTTAAAACTTTTAAATGAGTGATCACTGAACCCCATATTGCCTCTGTAAAGGGAGTCAGGGCTATTATATAATGTCATATGCAGCTACACTCTGATTCTTGTACACATATCAGTTTCTTAAGGGAGTAACAGTTATTACGCTATCTTAGTGGATATGTCATAGGGAGAGATGGAGTCTACTACACCAGATTTAGCACACATATTCATTTATATGAGGGCGTGAAGGTTAATAAGTACACTCCATCCCCATTGGCTATAAAAAGGAGTCAATGTGACTACATTCTAGAGTGTGTGTGGGTGTGTGTAGGCGTGTGTGTGCGTGTGTGTCTAATGTGACGTCTGCACTTTGGCATATCACACTCCATCCGTCCCTTCTCATCATGTGGTAGTTCATACAGTATGCCCTATGCCCTTTTGATGTCTTTTTAAATAGCAACAGGGAAAAGGCACGCACGCCAGCACTGCACACACACACACACTTCTACTCTCATCTGACCTGGGATTGTGGTAAAATGATCTATCATCATCGTCATCAATCTTGTAGTGAAAGACAACACCTTAGTAAATGCAGGTACAGTGGGAAGAAAAAGTATGTGAACCCTTTAGAATTACCTGGATTTCTTCATACATTGGTCATAACATTTTATCTGATCTTCATCTAAGTCACAACAATAGACAAACACAGTCTGCTTAAACTAATAACACACAAACAATTATAATTTTGTATGTCTTTATTGAACACACCGTGTAAGCAATCACAGTGTAGGGTGGGAAAAGTATGTGAACCCTTGGATTTAATAACTGGTTGACCCTCCTTTGGCAGCAATAACCTCAACCAAATGTTTTCTGTAGTTGCGGATCAGACCTGCACAACGGTCAGGAAGAATTTTGGACCATTCATCTTTACAAAACTGTTTCAGTTCCACAATATTCTTGGGATGTCTGGTGTGAACTGCTCTCTTGAGGTCATGCCACAGCATCTCAATCGGGTTGAGGTCAGGACTGACTGGGTCACTCCAGAAGGCGTATTTTCTTCTGTTCAAGCCATTCTGTTGATGATTTACTTCTGTCCTTTGGGTCGTGGTCCTGTTGCATCACCCAACTTCTATTGAGCTTCAATTGGCAGACAGATAGCCTAACATTCTCCTGCAAAATGTCTTGATAAACTTGGGAATTCATTTTTCCGTCGATGATAGCAAGCTAAGGCATCAAAGCAGCCCGTTGAGATGAGGTTTTGATGTTGGTGTGCTGTGCCTTTTTTTCTCCACACATAGTGTTGTGTGTTCCTTCCAAACAACACAACTTTAGTTTAATCTGTCCACAGAATATTTTGCCAGAAGCGCCGTGGAACATCCAGGTGCTCTTTTGCGAACTTCAGAATGTTTTTTTTTGGACAGCAGTGGCTTCTTCCGTGGTGTCCTCCCATGAACACCGTTCTTATTTAGTGTTTTACATATTGTAGACTCGTCAACAGAGATGTTAGAATCTTCCAGAGATTTCTGTAAATCTTTAGCTGAGATTCTAGGATTACTCTTAACCTCAATGAGCATTCTGCGCTGTGCTCTTGCAGTCATCTTTGCAGGACGGCCACTCCTAGGGAGAATAGCAACAGTGCTGAAATTTCTGCATTTATAGACAATTTGACTTACCATGGACTGACTTTTAGAGATACTTTTGTAACCCTTTCCAGCTTTATGCAAGGCAACAATTCTTAATCTTAGGTCTTCTGAGATCTCTTTTGTTCGAGGCATGGTTCACATCAGGCAATGCTTCTTGTGAATAGCAAACCAACATTTTGTGAGTGTTTTTTATGGGGCAGGGCAGCTCTAACCAACATCTCCAATCTCGTCTCATTGATTCGACGCCAGGTTAGTTCTCTTGACTTCAATTAGCTTTTGGAGAAGTCATTAGACTAGGGGTTCACATACTTTTCCTAACCTACACTGTGAATGTTTAAATTATGTATTCAATATAGACAAGAAAAATACAATCATTTGTGTTATTAGTTTAAGCACACTGTGTTTGTCTAGTGTTGTGACTTAGATGAAGATCAGATCAAATTTATATCAAATTTATGCAGAAATCCAGGTAATTCCAAAGGGTTCACATACATTTTCTTGCCACTGTATATGCGGTCCAGCCATTGAATAAAGAGAAGGGAAGAGCAAGTGTATGGTCTTCCTTAAACTCCATGAGGTGAGGGTGACACTAAACAGCAGCCAACTAGGTTTTTATGTTGCCTTTCTTAACTGTGACTTATGCTGTGATTTATAATGGTTATACATTCATCACCTGTCAGTTGTTTTCACTCTTCTTCATAAAGAGTGGAAATGGTCTTTGCGTTCTTCTCTCCTAGCTGTTATACTGTTGTAGATCGGTGTAGTCTGGCTGTCCGTCTCCATCGCGCTCTAAATTCCGATTCACAAAATGAAGAACGCCCATTCATTGTCAATAATGATTTTCGAGTGACTGAACTGGGATTTTAAAATCAGTCCATGAAGGGACTGATCACCGTACGTTTCATTTGACCTGAGTGCATTGTCACGTGACCCAACAGGAGTAGTTCTGATCACATTGTGATGGGGCACAACTTTCCCTGTAACCTCTGTATGCATGGTTGCATGACCATAGGCCATAATCTAACATGATCTGGGAACAAGGCTTTAACCTCTTGTATGTAAGGTAAAAAGTCTGAATGAGAGAGAGAGAGAGGATACTTTGCTACTTTAGTTCAAGTCGCCCTTTCAAAAGAGGTCTTTCCTAGTAAAATCGAAAAAAGTTCTGAATACATCCAATAAATTAATGAAACCGACACAGAGCTTTTAAATATATACATTTTATGTACATATATTCATGTAGATGACTAGAAAACACAATTTTCTTCATAATGAATTATTCTGCACAGCCATATTCTTAGTTAAATAGTAAATATGATACAACATTACCATAATAATAAATAAATTCATCACATGGTTTTTTCCACACACCAGTTGTACAAACAATAAATTACAAGTTCAGTGCTGTGTTTCTGTCGTTCAACGAAAGGGTCTTTTCCCATGGGAAGAGTCAAACAGTAATACATATACAGTATATTGGTGTGTGTGTGTGTGTGTGTTTTCATGCGTGTGGTTTAATTTTCTTTACATATTTATGTGTGTGCAAAATGTATTCTGTACATATGTGATACTGGTGTTTCTATCTAAATGTGTATTGTAGTGTGCGAGTTAAAATGTGTGTATACATATGTGTGTATTATGCGTTAATGTGGGCCTAATACAGTGAAAATACTCTTAATTAAGTCATTTGAGGGTGTTGTGTATTCTTTATGTGAATGCGTGTCTGTGCCTGTGTAGGACAAATAGTGAGTTGTGCCTATGTTGCAAGATCCCATATGTATCCAGTATATTGCATGTCTATCACCACCCTTCAAAAGGTGTGCGGTTTAGCATTACAAGCTCATGAGGGATAGAGGGATGACAGAGAATGGATGGTAGTGGATGTCAGAGTGAGAGAAAGACTGCGTGTGAGAAATGGATAGCTTAAACAAGAACGTGTCAATATGATGAATGAGAGATGGAGAGGGAGGGAGAGGGTGAGCGAGTGAGAGAGATGGAGAGAGAGAAAGAGCGAGCGAGCTGTAGAAGTGTATTTGGTCAGGTATGACTGGGTTAGTTTCCCTCTTGCTGTATTTGCGAGTATCCAGTGCACACATTGTCATACTAGCAAGAATTGCTTTTTTCCTAATCAGACAAACAGACAGAAAGACAGACAAACAGACGTGGAGAGCCAAATAAACAGTGACAAAATGGTAGCGACCCTCTAGCACCCGCATAGTGATACAAATGGAACTGAGGGTAAAAGTCCATTAAACGAGTTTAGGACACTGAGTATGACAAAAACACTATATGTTCACACTTGTATGTTCACAATATAGACAAACACACACACACCACACACACAAAGACAAACATTCAAATGTCAAGCTTAGCCCCACACATTATGTAATCCTATATAATTACAACCTTTAACCTCCACAAAGGTCAGAGTTGAAGGGTCACCATGGTCTCTTGGCCCAGTGTCACTCTATAGGGGTCACTGGGAATTGGCAGTTGGTAGTGCTGAGCGATTAGTGCTTTTTGAGGTCGGTTCGGTTTCGGTTTGATTATTCAAATCTAATCATGGTTTTCCATTTCAATCATTTTTGAAAACGTTAAATGCACAATGCATTATGTGGGTTGAATGCTGTAACAACACTGAATAAAACAAGGAATAATGGTAGTTACTGCCCATTACTGCTTATCACTTACTAACCATCATTTATTCACATTACTTTAATAAAATATTTCAGTTGTGTATATTACATTTGTTTAATTTGATGATTGCGCATTCTTCTGTACTAACCTAATGTAGCAGGTATAAAAGAAACACACAGACCGGACAAGGATGCACACAACCTACTATGATCATTGTAGTTAATTAACATGTTTTCTGCACTAAACTATTTAGAATATTGGACTGATGTAAACTGTAACTCCCAACTACCTCGCACAGTTAGGGCTTGATCTGATTTATTTCTAGAGAAACTGCCCAATGTGAGCATTGAGTTCACAGAAATAAAACATAACTACATGGAATCCAAATAATTGAAACAAAGTCTGTCAATTAGTTGTTTAAAAAACAAAATAATAAACAAAATGTAGGTTAATCGCTCAGCACTAGCTGTTGGGCACAACTCTGCCCCAACTCAGTCTATCACTGTATGTCCATTTTCTGACCTGGGATGTTTGCAGTGCGGTTCAACCCCATTTCTGGACTGTTTACAGTACGGATCGTTTGCTCTTGGTTGTGCCCCCAGCCTACTTCCTGGTCCGCAATCCAAACAGGAAGTTGGATAGACCAAACGTATGTGGAGAATTGGCCGTGGGGGGAGCAAGAAGAAAAAAGAGGACCCCGAAGGGAAGTGGAGAAAAAGTGCCCCGCAACAGACTAGTACGGAGGCCCATGGTCCGGAGGTGTGCAGTCACACAAGACAAAGAGACAAACCCATAGTAGCAAGAACATACAGAAAAGCAAACACAAAACATGTCATTAACAGAGGAATACAAACAAAACCTTCAGATAGAGGAGGGATTTGACAAGTGGGTGGTTGTTGATTGGGCGGCTGCACTATTCGGAAGTGTCCACATGTATCCGTCGTATGTCTGTAGCTGTGCCAAGCAGGGCCTGGCATAGTAGGGCGGGGGGTAAGGAAGAGGAGGGGTTGACTGTCATTAGCCAGTGTCTCTGTCTGTGTGTACCTCCTACTTTCAGGGGAGTCTAGTTTCTGGTCCTCTCAACACTTTTTCACTAGGCAATGTTTGAAGCTGGAGGGGCGGTCACCCAGAGGGCAACCCTTGGCCAGCTTGGCCTGCGGGTCCTTGCACTGCACCGTGCGGCCCTGCCAGCCCGTGTCACAAGTCCTGGAGCAGATCATCCAGGGGCCAGTCACCCACTGGGGCCCAGAGGCCGCTGTCGACACCCCTGGGGCTGTAAAGAGAGCCAGGGCCAATGTGGTTCTACTGCTTGATCTAGCAGAGGAGGTTGTAGTAGTAGTAGTAGTAGTAGTAGTGGTGGAGGTGTGCGGGCGAGGTGGCGGTGGTGGAGCCGAAACACGACGAGGCATGAAGAAGCTGTAGCGGATATCCAGGGGCCTCTTGGCGTCCGTGGCCAGAATCTGAACTGTAAGGGCCTCTCTGAGGGCCCCAGGGCCCATGCTGTGTAGCCACTCGTCCCGCTGGCTCCAGCCACTGTAGTTGAGCACCGAGCCGTTGAGGGGGATGACTGTCTCTGAGGTAGAGATCATGAACTTGCCGTTGAGAAGGTAGTCACCACTGGGACGACGCAGGGCCAGGTAGGCTGTGTAACGGGGCTGGTCCTTGGGCTTGTGCTGGCGGACCTTGATGTGGGTGGAGCCCGCTGGAATCTTCACGACGTCTGTGTAGCCCTTACTGCATGGGGGAGGGAGAGAGGGGAGAAAGCAGTTACATGACCAAAAGTATGTGGACACCTGCCTGTCAAACATCTCATTCCAAAATCATGGACATTAATATGGAGTTGGTCTCCCCTTTGCTGCTATAACAGCCTCCACTCTTTTGTGAAAGCTTTCCACTAGATGTTGGAACATTGCTGCGTGATATTGCTTCCATTAAGTCACAAGAGCATTAGTGAGGTCGGGCACTGATGTTGGGCGATTAGGCCTGGCTCGCAATCGGCGTTCCAATTCATCCCAAAGATGTTAGATGGGTTTGAGGTCAGGGCTCTTTGCAGGCCAGTCAAGTTCTTCCACACCAATCCCGACAAACCATTTCTGTATGGACCTCGCTTTGCGCACGGTGGAATTATCATGCTGAAACAGGAAAGGGCCTTCACCAAACTTGTTGGAAGCACAGAATTGTCTAGAATGTCATTGTATGCTGTAGTGTTAAGACTTCCATTCACTGGAACTAAGGGGCTTAGCCTGAACCATGAAAAACAGCCCCAGACCATGATTCTTCCTCCACCAAACTTTACAGTTGGCACTATGCATTGGGGCAGGTAGTGTTCTCCTGGCATCTGCCAAACCAAGATTTGTCCGTCAGACTGCCAGATGGTGAAGCGTGATTCATCACTCCAGAGAATGCGTTTCCACTGCTCCAGAGTCCAATGGCGGCGAGCTTTACACCACTCCAGCCAACGCATGACATTGCACATGGTGATCTTAGGCTTGTGTGCGGCTGCTCGGCCATAGAAACCCATTTCATGAAGCTCCCGACGAACAGTTCTTGTGCTGACGTTGCTTCCAGAGACAGTTTGGAACTCGGTGGTGAGTGTTGCAACCAAAGACAGACAATTTTTGCGTACTACGCACTTCAGCACTCGGCCGTCCCGTTCTGTGAGCTTGTGTGGACTACCACTTCGCGGCTGAGCTGTCGTTGCTCCACTTCACAATAACAGAACTTACAGTTGACCGGGGCATCTCTAGCAGGGGAGAAATTTGGGAAACTGACTTGTTGGAAAGGTGGCATCCTATGACAGTGCCACATTGAAAGTCACTGAACTCTTCAGTAAGGCCATTCTACAGCCAATGTTTGTCTATGGAGATTGCATGGCTGTGTGCTTGATTTGATACTTTTGTCAGCAACGGGTGTGGTTGAAATAGCAGAATCCAGTCATTTGAAGGGATGTATGTCTATTTTCACCATTATAAGGTGTGATTTAGAATTACAAACTCATGATGTATAGAGAGATGAGGGAGACGGGTGGATGTTAGAGGGAGTGAAAGAGTGAGTGTGAGAAATTGATATCTTAAAGAAGAATGTGTCAATGTGTTGAATGAAAGATGGAGATGGAGAGGAAGACAATCTATAGACCATTCCTTCAAATGTACTCAAGATGTACAGATACGTGAAAATACAGCTTACTCACACCCTTTCACTTTACAATCGAGTGCAACAGAGCAGAAGGTTCTGTTTAAATTTTTCAAAATAGTTTGAATGGCTATTTTTTCCATTTGGCACCTGCAACTACTACATGTGAGATAAATTACACAATAAACAAGAATCAGCCAAACATTTAGAATTTTTTATATTTAAGTGAAGACTTTTTGACTTTGAAGTGAAAAATCTCAATTTCAGTTTTGATTTGTCTTTTCTTGGTACTGTGCATCAGACAAATACACATGTAAACGCCAAATGTTTTTTACATTTCAGTGTGTATATGTGTATGTGGGTTCCCTTACCTCTTCTTGGTGAAGTTGCCTATCACCCTGATGCAGCCAGTGCTGTCCCCTCCACAGATGCCACACTTGTCAAACTGCAGCTTGGAGCCAATGATGCCGTCACATCCGGTACGCACACACTTGCCCTTCACACACACTGAGCTGCTGTACGGCCGACATTCTGTCCCGTCCACCACCTGGAGAAGGAGACATAAGGAGATATTATCATCTTTGTTGTTGTTGTAGTCTTCATCATCCTCAACATAGAGGCTCGCATCGTAGGAGATTGTTGCTGATTACTGCCGAGGTGTGGTGGTCTCCCAGGCGCTTATAGCTGCAGAAGCATTACCCAGGTGGGTGCTACAGATTCGGTGGTAGATGTTCTAGCCTACCTACAAAGGAGAAGTAGCTGTGAACTTCAAAGACAGAGGTGCCTGATGAAGAGCTGACTGACTGCCTGACTGTCTGACTGTTATTCTTCCCTCGCTGGCTGTATGATGAACTATCGACGGCACCTGCACTCAACTCTACTTTACTGAACTGCATCATTATTTATCTGTGGAAGACCATCTCCCTGAAATATATATTTTTAAAGCGACTGTGAGATTCTGTATGAATAGTGGTATATAAACTAAATCTAATCATCATCATCATCCGTATTCTCACAGTCATCATGGGTATATTATCATGTACAGTGCCTTCAGAAAGTAGTCACACCGCTTGACTTTTTCAATTCTTTGTGTTACAGCCTGATCTACACACAATACCCCATGTCAAAGTGGAATTTTGTTTGTAGAACATTTTTGAAATTAATAAAAACTAAAAGCTGAAATGTCTTGAGTCAATAAGTATTCAACCCCTTTGTTATGGCAGGCCTAAATAAGTTCAGGAGTAAACATTTGCTTAAAACACGGACTGCATGGACTCACTCTGCGTTCAATAATAGTGGTTAACATGATTTTTGAATGACTGCCTCATCTCTGTACCCCACACATACAATTATCTGTTAAGGTCCCTCAATCGAGTAATGAATTTCAAGCAAAAGAAAGGCACCGATTGGTAGATGTGTAACAAAAAACAAAAAAAACAGATGTTGAATAGCCTTTTGAGCATGGTGAAGTTATTAATTACACTTTGGATGGTGTATCAATACACCCAGTCACTACAAAGATATTTACTTTTTGTCCTGAATACAAAGCGTTATGTATGGGGTAAATCCAACACAACACATCACTTAGTACCACTCTTCATATTTTCAAGCATGGTGGTGGCTGCATCATGTTATGGGTATGCTTGTAATCATTAAGGACTGGGGAGTTTTTTGGGGGGATAAAAATAAACAGAATACAGCTAAGCACAGGCAAAATCCTAGAGGAAAACCTGGTTCAGTCTTCTTTCCAATAGACACTGGGAGACGAAGTCACAATTGAGCAGGACAATAACCTAAAACACAAGGCCAAATCTACACTGGAGTTGATTTCCAAGACAACATTGAATGTTCCTGTGCGGCCTACTGACAGAATAAGAAAAATTGGCAAATATTGTACAATTCAGGTGTGCAAAGCTCTTAGAGACTTACCCAAAAAGACTCACAGCTGTAAATGCGGCCAAAGGTGTTTCTAACATGTTTTGTCTCAAGGGGGTGAATACTTATCTAATCAAGATATATTAGTGTTTTTGTTTTATTGTTATATTTTATACATGCTCAAATCTTTCTTCCACTTTAACATTACTGACTATTTTGACCAAAAATTACAATTTAATCCATTTGAATCCCACTTTGTAACACAACAAAATGTGGGAAAAGTCAAGGGGCGTGAATACTTTCTGAAGGCACTGTATATATCATTATCATGGGTATATCAATATCATCATCTCTATCATGATCCTACTAGCAGAACGGACACTACAAGTCGTGCTAACCGAAGGTAGTGGACTAGTGGTAGTGGAAGACAGCACTCCAAAGTACTGTACCCTCACTCACACTCTTTCACTCTCCAGTGCCCTTCTCTTATTCACTCACCCTCTGTGAGAACACTACATAGTAGCCTGTGCCCTTGGCCCGGCAGGTCAGCTTGCACACATCTTTAGGTAGCACTCCTGCGAACTTGGGTACCCACTCCACAAAGGTCTTCACCCCCTTAGGGTCTGTCTGGGGGCCGTTCCGCACCTCACACTGCTCCTGGCGGAAACTCTTACCTAGACGAGGAAAGTTCCACCACATGTTAGAGTGGGAACATTAGAATTTCAGACTGTGTGTGTGTGTGAGACAGAGAGAGAGAGAGAGAGAGAGAGAGAGAGAGAGAAAGAGAGAGAGAGAGAGAAAGAGAGAGAAAGAGAGCAAGAGAGAGAAAGAGAGAGAGAGTCTGTGTATTTGCATGAGCAAATGTATACTTGTGTGTGCTTATGTGTGTCTATAGCACTATGTGATCACACGCATCAGCCAGTCAATCTGCAGTACTACACTCACTGGGCGAGGGGCACGGGGTGACACTGCAGGACTTGTAGATGGCTCTCTTGCCGGTGCAGTAGCGCCCATTGTTTCGGGGCGGTGGGTTGTTACACAGACGCTGGGCTAACTGCACCCCTCCACCACACGTCCTCGAACATGCCCCCCACGGACCCCACGAACTCCAACTACCATGGTTAGATGCCTTGGAGAGGAGAATGAGGAGAGGAGAGCGGGAAGATGAAAGAGAAAGAGGAGATAGGAGAGAAGGAGGCGATATGAAAGAGATTGAGAGAGAGATAGAGAGATAGAGAGAAGAGATCAGAGAAGGAGAGGGAGAGAGGAAGGAGAGAGATAAGAGAGTACTGTTAAAGTTGCCTAGTGAGCACGTTAAAAGTTGGATTGGCCGGCAGCCAAGCCACGTGTAAAATGTGTGTGTGTGTCTGTGTGTGTTATTCATTTGTCTGTGCATGTGTGATGCATGTGTTTATGTGTGTTTGATCAATTTGTGTATCTGCATGCACGTGATTGTCTGTGCAAGTGGAATACATTGAGAGGGGTGTGGGGCGGCATGATGATAGAAATGAAAGTAATGTTCAAAGGTGACCCAGTACATCAAGGCAAAGTTAAACTCTAGCAATGTGCTATGCTAGCTCACATGCTAGCCTACAACAAGTTGCCCCTAGATGCTGATCTTGGGTCATTTTAGCATTTTCCCAACTAATGGTTAAGGTTAGGATTGGGGGAGAGAAAGCTGATCTGAACTGTCTTGATTTTTTATGTATTGTCTCTATTCTTCTTCGTTTATTTGTTCTGTGATTTTTTGATTTTATATTTGTATTAATAGTTCCTCTTAATTACTGGGCCTACAAACATTATAGAGGCCACAGATGTTGATATCATTATTACATCATTTAGAATGTTGATATTTGCAATTCCAGAACTGTGATGACATCACAAAGATACATCTACCCTGATTTACCTCTATGACATGCTCATTTACCATGGCAACGGATGGTGTAAACATTCCAATGTTACGCCATCCAGGCACAAATCAGATTCCATTTATTTTTGGACTGCTACCAACACTATCTGCTACTAGCTGTAAACACCGGTGAAATATTCAACCTACTATTTAGCCTACTCTATTTCTATTTTATTGTACTCAATTTTTGTACTAGATTTTTTGTACATTATATTTTTCCTCATATTATTTGTTTTATTTGTTGCTTTGACTTTGTTGATTTCTTTCTTATTTCTATATATTGTTTGTATAGTATCTTGTATTGTTTTTGGTCTTGACGATGAAGGGGAGGTCACGGAGGCTGGCAGTCTCTAAAGTGAGTGTCAAGTTTCTGTATTTTACTTCATGTATTTTATGTACTTTGTGTATTTGACTGTTTATAAACATCCATGATATTATTAGACTAATGGTAACAAGTTCCTCATCATGGAAAGGTATAATGTTGTTCGTAGATCTGGGTTCAAATAGGCCTAGTATTTGAAATCTTCAAAGAAAATATATAACACTGAGTGTTTGCTTAAGCCTGTCTGAGGTGCCGGATGGGCAGGGTTCACACTTTTGGGAGTATTCCATTGGGTCCAATGCGCCAGGCATGCTCAATCAAGCACAGATTTTAAACTCAGGTCTAGTTGTTAGATAGAATAAGAATGATTCATTCATTCTACAGGTTCTCTTCATTCTAATTCTGAATTATATCTTACTACAGCTATCAACCCATAGAATTAGAATGATTCATTCTATGGGTTCTATTCATTCTAATTCTATAACACCACAACTAACAACCTATATAACTACAATAATTCATTCTAATTCTATATTCTATCACACTACACTTCATTCTCTTGGTTTATTCTATGGGTTCTATTCATTCTAAATCTATGGGTTGTTAGTTGCAGTGGGTTCAGACCTGGGTTCAGGACCTTGTGCTCGATTGAGCTTTCCTGGCTCAATAGACCAATAGAATAGTCCCAAAACGGTAAACCCAACCCATCTGGCACTCCAAGCAATATAGAGCAACGCTCAAGGTATTTGAAAGATTTCAAATAGTATTTGAACTCAGGTCTGAGTGGGTCATCATGACCAGCGACTGACTGTTGGGCTGAGATAGGCTGTAAAATGAACATGTACTCTCTTACTGACTTACGGAGTGTCATTCTTACAGACTGTCCTTCAGCTCAAAGCCATGGAGGAGGATAAGAAGAGGGCGGAGTCCAACCAGAAGAAGGAGGAGGAGTTAAGGCGGATGGAGGAGGAGTTTAAGAGGAGGGAGGAGATAATGGAGAAGAGGGAGGAGCAGGTGGAGAGGAAGGAGGTGGAGGTGGAGAAGAGGGAGCTGCAGGTGGAGAAGAGAGAGGAGCAGGTGTTGGTGGAAAGGAGGGAGGTAGCGGAGGAGAAAAAGAGGATGCTGGAGGAGAGGAAGAAGGTGGCGGAGGAGAGGAAGGAGGTGGCGGAGGAGAGGAAGGAGGTGGCGGAGGAGAGGAAGGAGGTGGTGGAGGAGAGGAAGGAGGTGGAGGTGGCAAGGAGGGAAGTGGAGAAGAGGGAGATGCAGGTGGAGAAGATGGAGAAGACTGCAGGGAGAGAAGGGAAGATTCTGAGAAGAGAGAGGCGGCAGATCGTTCTGAAAAGCGAGTGGCTGATGGAAGAGAGGATGGCTGTCAGGGAGGAGAAGGAGAATGTTCAGAACTGGGCAGATGAAGTGAAGGTGAAGGTGGAGGAGGTGGAGGTGAAGGGAGAGGAGGTGGAGAGGGTGAGAGCGCAGCTGGAAAAAGAGAAAGAGTTGACAGAGGGAAAGATAAGGAAGATGGAGAAGGAGAAGGAGAGGCTGAGGAAGGCGAGGAAAGAGGTGGAAAGAAACAGAGTGTGGATGGAGAGAGAGAGGATGGAAATGAATAGACTGGGGCAGGAGTCAATGTTGAAGAGATGGAGAGACGAGGACTCTCTGGCAAATCAAGCCAAACTCCTGGACATAAAGAACGGAGAGATAGAGAAGAGAGAAAAGGCCATCGCAGACAAGGAGTGGATGAGGAAGGAGTTGGAGAGGAGGAAGGAGGAGCGAGAGGCATTGGTGAATGAGAGACAGAGGCTGGTGAGTAGGATGGTCGAGAATGAAAGAGAGATGAAATCCTACAGGGGAAGTTGCTATGTAGCATTACGGTGAGGAGTAGAACATTGTATAGCCCTAACCCAACACATAACCAATAAACTAACAATGGATTGTAACCCCTCACCTTTGATCCTAGGATTAACCTAACCCCCTTATGTCCTGATTTTATTTTGTTGCAGCTCTCAATGGGTCGTTGTACCCCCCTCCTCTTCACCCTTAGGCCCCCTAGGGGGACCCCCCTCCAGCAGGTGTGAAACCTCCTGTCCTCTCCTATGCTCTCCTCACCTATCCTCCCATCCCCTCCCCTCTCCTCTTCCCATCCAAAATAAACATGCATATTTTCATTGAACATTTTGTTTGCGATTACTTTGAAATAGATTGTTGGTCTAGATAGATCTACTGTATATTCTAGTTAGATGTCTAGTAAGTTGGTCTAGATATATAATATAGACAGTGTTTGGGAATCTACTCTGAATATATAGTTTACCAAGCTACCCAATACTGCACACTGGAATAAGTTAAGCTACCCTAAATCTACCCTTAATAAAAATATAGTTTACTTAACTCAAGTTACTAAATCTGAAATTGCAAGAACAGATCACTCTGGAGTCATACTTTAACAGGGTGTGTAATTTAGCCTGTTAAAAACAAAAACTGTGTTTCAAGTGAGAATTAGGCAGGTCCGCTGCTGAAAAAAAAGGAAATTCTTGCCAACAACCATATATTTCTTTAAGTAGAGTATATTTCCAGTAATTAGCTACACCACTACATGGCAAAAAAAGTAATTAACTACTGAAAACACTAACAAGCTACTTTAAAGTGTGGTTAAATTACTAGTTGCACTACATGTAGTTCACTACTCCACATCACTGAATATAGATGTCTAGTTGGTCTAGAACTATATTCTAGTAAGGTGACTATAGCCTGACATATCATTCGTGTCAATAGCCACAAGTCAAAATATGAATAACCAAAACATATACAGTAGGCTTTGTATATTCTGTTGAGAGTGATTCTGGTGGGATGTCTCTTTTAATAACTCAAAAGTAAATGACACTCTTACACTGTAACTCTAATAGAACAAACTTTTTTTTTGGAACGTAATGCTTCGACACAAAGACAACCGAAATGGTGGTGACGATTAAAGTATAGTGAGTTCTGTGACTGAAACAAAAAAGTTGAAAAGACTCAAACAGAAACAGCCTGTTAAGAGAACAGTCTGAGAGGAGGGTAAACACACAGGCACGCCCACATACAAAAGAAACATTCTTTCCCTCCTTCGCCGACCTGCCAATAATACACACAGACACTCCTCTAGTAATCTTGTTTCGAATCCATTTCAATGGAATTAGATTAATTGAGAGTCTGTGACAGTAAAGCCCAAATAAATTACAATGTGCAGTAAGCATTACGGAAACCTTCTAATTCTTTCCAACTCTCTCCTACCCTCCCTCTACCTCTACACGGAGTGTACAAAACATTACGGACACCTTGTATATGTAAAGAAAATATTAAATCAAGAATAGTCTGATGAGTGACAATATTAGCCTACCACTATTATCACTTGTGAATGATGCCCAGCTTAAGGCAAGAAACAGTGCCTTCCTTTTTTTTGCGACTTTTTAAAATCATAGTCACACACCTCATGTAGCCTAGACCATAGGCCTATATGTTTTGATAAGGTTTGTATCAAGACACTAAAGTGGCCAAATAACTTCTTAAAATGAAGCACATTAATCTGCTTTACAACGGGTGTAGAGCCTAACTTTTGTACTATGGGGGATAGTAGATTGACATCGGCTAGTGCTTTGCTGTTCATTAGGCATAATCATCTTGTTGGCTGACGAAAAGTAAAATGTGGACAGGTCTTCCAATATCTTCAATATGCTCCTCGGAATTAGATAAGGATGTGTGCAGTTGCATCCCCGATGTGTCTGTCTTCACTTGTAGCCTGTGAGAAAGACACAATCACGTGACGGAGAGCCATGTGAGTAAGAGGTCCTTCGGCACGCAGCCGGGAGAAGGGAATTATAATTGTTATATTCAGCCCAAGGGCACAATGGTCACTGGCCACAAAAGGCACTGACTTTTTTAGGGGGCATTACGGCCACACAAAAGGGATGCAGCTGGGAAATTTGAGGCACTATCAAGTGCTTGTTAGATTGTGAATGAGAGACTGATGAAGTGTGTACAGCCTGCCCTAAAAAACAAAGCAGAGCTCATGCCTTTCATGCAAGTTTTTTCAAATCATCATTAGAGTCGAATCATGAAGCCTTAGAATGTATTAAAAATTAAAACATATAGCCCAACATTTGTATCACAACTAAAGTTACATAAATAACTCTAAATTAAGCATATAGGAGTACCCGTTTCTTTGTTAACCACTCAACACAGAATAGCCGCATGTGCGCACTCCCTGAAATCTTTCGGGGGGGAAATATAATTTATATTTTATTCAGGTATTTTCAATTCTATTCTTCATACTATAAAAAGATATAAAATAATGCCATGGAATTCTAAACAAATCTTGTCTACTAAATTAACTAGTGTAGCCCACAGCCATATGGCATAGACAGATCAGGGCCTAACATAAGGACAACTCAGAGTATGCTATTCTGTTCTTCTGAAATAGAAAACATTTTCTTCAAATCATGTTTCTTTAGACCTGTCTAAAATAAATAATGGATTTATTGTGATGGTGTAGGCTATATTACATGGATTTATTAGACTTAAAATGTAGTTCAAAAGGTCTGCATCAGTGGCTTTTAGGCTGTGTGTGGAAGCTAGGAGATGCTAAATGTGGTAATTAACGGTCAATTACCATGAGACCGGCAGTTATTTGCTTGACAATTACCGGCTGACAAAATTTCATGACCACCACAGCCCTATGCCTGGCCAATACTAACATACCCCGTTCAAAGGCACTTAAATCTTTCGTCTTGCCCATTCACCCTCTGAATGACACATGTACACAATCCATGTTTCAATTGTCTCAAGGCTTAAAAATCCTCCTTTAACCTGTATCCTCCTCTTCATCTACACTGATTGAAGTGGATTTAACAAGTGACATCAATAAGGGATCATAGCTTTCAACTGGATTCACCTGGTCAATCTATGTCATTGAAAGAGCAGGTGTCCTTAATGTTTTGTACACTCAGTATATATCTCCTGTGGCCCTTGTCCACACATTCACCCAACTCCATCCCTGCCTCCCATTCTCTCTGTCCCTCTCTCTACACTCCCTCCCTCATTCCTTCTCTCCTTGTTTTATAGTGTCTCTCATTGCTGTTGTTGGCACTCTCACCCTACTCACCCTACTCCACAGTCCACCCGCCCCCCTCTACTACCTCTCTCCCACCATTCCTCTCACCAAGTAGTATAATTTGAGAGACTTTTCTATGTTGTCACCCTATTGGGCAGGAGGTAGCCTAGTGGTTATAGCGTGGGGCGAGTAATCGAAAGGTCGCTGGTTTGAGTACCTGAGCCGACAAAGTGAAAATCTGTCGATGTGCCCTTGAGCAAGCTACTTAACCCTAACGTGCTCCAGGGGTGCAGTACTACTATGGCTGAACACATTTCACTGCACCTATCCTGTGTTTGTGACAATGCATTTTATTTCTATTTATTGCATTAAGCCTCCCATTCCCTCTCTCAACACTCTTCCTCACCTTCCCATCCCCTCCTTTCCTCCCTCCCCCTTTCCCTCTCTCGAGAATACATAATAATAATAAAGTAGCACTCTGTTCTTTCACTACCTTCCACTCTGTCTATGCTGTCAGCCTATTGCGTTGTTGCTTCCCAATCCCTCTCCTCCCCTCCCTCCCTCTCGCCCTCCGCCCTCTCCTTACCGAGTAGTGTCTCTTGCGGGTCTTGTCCACGCACTTGCCCTGGAGGCAGATGCGACCCTTGCCACACGGCGTGCCCTCCACGGCGGGCAGCTTCTTGGTCAGGCACACCATCTGCCCCTGGCGTATCACTGCGCACCACAGGCGGGCGCACACGTCCATGCCTGGGCAGACCGTGTACTCAGGTCCAAACGCCAGGCGGCATTGGCGCACAGCGTCGTAGCTCTGGCCGGGCAGCTCCTCTGAGCCGAGCAGGGGCTGGCGAGGGGGGTCCAGGAGACACTCGGCTGTAGAGGGGTAGAGGGGTGGACATGGTCCAATGCCAAAGGCTGTTTGTCTGGTTTGTCAATCCTCCGATCATTCTAATCTGCCACTCGATAGGTGTGAAGGGACATTGGATTAAATGTATCAAAGACAACAGCACATTAACTATGTACAGTAGGTGAGCCCAACCCTCATTTGTTAACCAAGTAAGTCATTGAGGTATTCTCCTGACTTTTACAAAAAAGACTTGGTTACCTCCCTTACCGTTAGTTCAGGGCTAGTCAACTCCTCTCCGCTCTCCTCTTCTCACCCCCCTCTATCCTATCCTGACATTCTTCCCTGCTCTCCTCCCCTCATCCCCCTCTTCATTTCTTACCGTTGCCATCGTCAAAGAAGTCAGTGATGGTAGCTGAGGTGCAGCGGCTCCAGGGTTTGGAGGCGTCGATGGAGGTCAGGATGGACGACATGAGACGCTTGTCCGCGCTGGCGCCGAAACGCTCTTCACAGAACTTGGAGTCGTCGTGGGACAGGCCCAGCAAGTGACCTTTGGTTCACAGACAGAAAGACGGACAGGTAGGCAGACAGAAATACAAATCATTTTTGGAGGGGGTTACACACTGAGCATTGTGTTCTTGAGAGTGTATATTTGTATTTATGCCAAGGCAGTAGCTACTCTTCCTGGAGTCCAAAAATAAATAAAACAGTACAACATACAACACATTATTACACCACTACTCTACCACTACATATCTACAATACAAAATGTATAATACCACAATACAACAATATTACAACATTACAATGTACGTGTGTTAGCCTGTGTCTGCATATGCGTGTGTGTCTCTGTTTGTGTCTTCAGTCAGCTTCGTTCCATAACCTGTAGTTGTATCTATTTTTTTAAATCAGATTTTACTGCTTGCTTGAGTTACTTGATCTGGAATAGAGTTCCATGTAGTCATGGGTCTATGTAGTACTGTGCGTTTTCCAGAGTCTGCTCTGGATTTGGGGACTATGAAGAGACCTCAGGTGACAGTGATAGCAATAGAGTTTGTATGTGTGTTTGCATGTGCTTACGTACATAAAACGAATGTGTGGGAATGTGAGTGTGTATGCATGTATTGGCAGGTAATTGAGTGTGTGTGTGTGTTTGTAGGCAGGTGTGTGAACGGTGCCAACCTATCTCGTGTGCCACGGTGAAGGCAGCATGGAGTCCGTCGTCCTCTATGACGGCACAGCTCCTCTCTGGTGAACAGATGGTGCCAACGTCGGCCATGCCCAGTGTGTCACACGAGTGGTGCCCACACAGGTCCTATACGGGGGGCACAAGCAAACGGGTTGGTGGAAAGGGTGAAATGACATTAAAAAAATACCTGCCTGCACTTTATAAATATTGCTTTACTTTGTCCATCACCTGAGATTGAATGTATGTATCATGTTAAATGTTGATTTTAAGTTAGTGTAAATTTAGGGCACACACATATACTGTAGGAATCACACATACACACCAAAACACAGACAATGCAAGGACAAGCCGGATAGATTACAGATGAGAAATGAGAGATCAGATGTCAATAGACATTTGACCCATAATTTGTTGATGCTATTGAGTTCTCTATTTCTGCTCTTTCTTTCCTCTGTTCTCTTTCTCTCTCCAATCCCTGTTTTTCTCTCTCTTTCTCTCTCCAATCCCTGTTTCTCTCTCTCTTTCTCTCTCCAATCCCTGTTTCTCTCTCTCTCTCTCTCTCCAATCCCTGTTTCTCTCTCTCTCTCTCTCTCTCTCCAATCCCTGTTTCTCTCTCTCTCTCTCTCTCCAATCCCTGTTTCTCTCTCTCTCTCTCTCTCCAATCCCTGTTTCTCTCTCTCTCTCTCTCTCCAATCCCTGTTTCTCTCTCTCTCTCTCTCTCTCTCTCTCTCTCTCTCTCTCTCAATTCAATTCAATTCGCTTTATTGGCATGACGTAACAATGTACATATTGCCAAAGCTTACTTTGGATATTTACAATATAAAAAATAAATAAAAATGAGAATCAAAAATTGTCAACGGGACAACAGTAACAACAATAACCAACGGTCAATATAACCATACATTCAACAATAACAATAATCATACAGTTGAGGACATGTGCAGGTTTATTGGTCTGTCAGACACTGTCCCTCAACTTATGGCAGGCAGCAATGTAGTGCGCTGCCAACCCACAGCTCTCTGCGTCCTCCCCCAACAGGATGGGTAGCCTATCCTCATCAGAGAGGTCTTTAAAACCTTGAATAAGGGTTTCAAATTTGGGGAAATGACACTCTCTAATTGTTTTATATTTTTGACATTTTGTCAGGAAATGCAGCTCCGTCTCAGGTTCTGCTGTTGTGCAGTGGTTGCACAGCCTTTCCTCTACAGGGAGCCAGGTTTTCCTGTGTCTACCCTTCTCAATGGCAAGGCTGTGCTCACTGAGCCTGTACTTTGTCAAGGTTTTTCTAAGGTTTTGATCAGTAACCATGGTCAAATATTTAGCCATAGTGTACTGTTGATTTAGGGCCAGATAGCACTGCATTTTGCTTTGTGTTTGTGCTTGTGTTTCCCAATAAGCAATGTAGTTTTGTTTTGACTGTGTTGTAATTTGGTTTATTCTGATTGATTGGATGTTCTGGTCCTGAGGCTTCAGTGTGTTAGTAGAACAGGTTTGTGAACTCAGCCCCAGGACCAGCTGGATGAGGGGACTCTTTTCTTTGCTCAGCTCTTGGCATTGCAGGGCTTGGTAATGATATGAGAGGGGGTCACTGTATTTTAGATGTTTCCAAAACTTAATTGCTCTTTTTTGAGTTTTTATAATTAGTGGATATTGGCCTAATTCTGCCCTGCATGCATTGTTTGTAGTTTTCCTCTGGACACGTAGGAGAATCTTACAGAACTCTGCATGTAGGGTTTCAATGGGGTGTTTGTCCCATTTGATGAAATCTTGTTTTGCAAGTGGACCCCACACCTCGCTGCCATAAAGTGCAATTGGTTCAATGACATATTCAATTAGTTTTAGCCAAATTTTAATAGGTATTTCAATTTGAATTTGCTTTTTAATGGCGTAGAATGCCCTGCGTGCTTTCTCTCTCAGTTCATTCACTGCCTCATTAAGGTGTCCAGTTGAGCTTATTTTTAAACCTAAGTAATTGTAGTGTGTACAGTACTCTATATATTTTGTACCAATTGAGAACTTTGGTCTAATTCCCTGAGATCTGGATCTTCTCTGGAAAATCATTATTTTAGTCTTTTTGGGGTTTTCTCTCTCTCTCTCTCTCTCTCTCTCTCTCTCTCAGATAGGGCACTGTGTATTGACCAGTGTTCCAGCTCCCACACAGATCTATACAGATGATGCCCAGAGGGCTTGAAGCTACTCTGCTGTGTAGAGGAATCAATCAGTCAACCAAACACTGTGTCCCTATGCCATCGACTGTCTCGTTCTCCGAAACACACACACACGGAGACACAAGCATGCATGCACACACAGACACACATAGGCATGCAAGCATGCACACACAAACACACACACTCTCACAGTATACATACAGTGTGTACATGACTAACTGTAAAAGTGCACGCGTCATCTATGAATGAGATAAGGGCACATACACACACACTCCTCTCCACTCCACCCACCACCCCAGGCTCCCCTCCCACACACACCCTGGGGACAAGATGAATTCCCTGTTAAGTGATGTTGACAGGCCCGCTGTGCCGTGTGTGAGAGACTCTCTGGGGTGTGTATTTACTCGTCTCGGATGAAACACTTTAGGAACAAACCCGTCTATGTTCTGTTCTGGGCTCTACAACACATGACCAACAGGGGGGAACGCCTCCTATACTTACTCTAGACACAAACTCTGGCTGTGTCCGAAATGACACCTTATTCCCTACATAGTGCACTACTTTTGACCAGGGTCCATAGGGCCATCAGTGCCATTTCGGCCGTAGCCCTAGTGTGGTACCCTATTTACCCTATTCCCTATATAGTGAACTGCTTAGGGCTCTGGTAAAAAGTAATGCACTATGTAGGAAATAGGGTGACATTTTGGACACACTTTTTCTTTAGACAGAGACTCTTCAAAAAGAAAGTCCCCTACGTACTAAAGGAGAGATAAAAACAAAGTCAAATACAGTCCAGTCTGATTCCATTCCACTAAATGCATTGTGTTGGTCATGTTAAGATTTTGCCCACTGATGTGTGTGTAGATGGAGAGAATAGACATGACATGTTTTGAATTCCTTGTTGTCGCTATCAGATGAACTTGCCAATTGGGAGGGACATTGAAGAAAGGGTTAATCTCCCTAGCCAATCGGGAGGGACATTGAAGAAAGGGTTAATCTCCCTAGCCAATCGGGAGGGACATTGTAGAAACCAACATGTTCACCATAGATGTGTTGGTTTTCCTATTTCTTACTTACTAGCTGTCCCTGTCTCTCTTTCTCTCTCACTTTCACTCTCTTTTGTTCACTTGAACTTGTTGTCCCTAACTCTCTCTGCCTCCCACTGCCCTTACACTCTGTCCCCGTCTCTCTCATGTCCCCTCTGTGTCTCTCTCCCTTTCACTCTCTGCCTGTCTCTCTTTTTTCTCCTCTCCCTCCCGCTCTCCAGTGTGTTTCCAGCTTGGTATTTTCCTTTTTATCCTAAGGGGCTTTCACAGACATATGAGAGGGTGAGCGAGAGAGAGAAAGAGGGCGGGTGAGAAAGAGAGAGCAAGAGAAACACAGTTATGGAATCAGACACCTGGGGAAAGGGATGGGAGGATGGAGGAAATGAAAAGAGAGGAGGAAAGAATGGAGGGAATGGGCCGTCATGGAAACGTTGAGAAAAACAACCTCAGCGCCGGTGGTAAGGTATTTAGGTCAGTAGACGATCATATAAGAAGACTGAGTGTGTGTGTGTGTCTGTGTGTGAGAAAGAGAGCCGGTGTGTGTGTGTGTGTGTTTGCGTGTACATGTACATGTGTACGTGTGTTTGTGTGCGAGTCTCGGGTCAACCGGGGAACACACCCTAGCTGCGTTGGAAAAACACACTGCCACTCTGAGTAAAGGAGAGCGTCAATCACAGACACGCACACACTGTCAGTATGTGGCATTAGCGCGCATGCACACACACACACCCAAACACCGCTAATACTGTATCGTGGAGAGAGTCCAGAGAGTCTAACCACAACACCTTGTCACTCAAAAATCAGTGTCAACAATGTAAGTGTCAACGAACCGTGAAATGAATGGCCTGCCAATCATCGGTGAGAGTGACATTAGCCTATTAAATGGCAATCGTACTAGGCTAGAGCCCACCCCTAAAAGTTTTCCTGGTCAGGCCCTGACAAAACTCCTGGCACAGTGACCTATTTCACACATCTAAGAGGTTACCTTCATCTAATAACCTGGTAGTATCCTTCATATTCAACCACATCCGCCTATCAGAGAGACTGTGATCGTCATTCCAGAGGTAGGATTTAAAAAGGTTTAATCCTTGAGCAGCAATTCTACTCTGAGCCGCTTGGGGAATATCATCCCAGACCTTAACTGCTAGCTGATCATTTCAGTTCATGGCGTTGTTTTGTCTACTAAACGAATCAGACAGCAACAGACAGACCCCCTTCCAAAACGTCCATATGTCCATACTCTATCATTCCAACTCCAGTGCACATGTGCACATTCTATTGTGTGCCGTGTACAACTGAGTATGTACGCACGTGTTGAACAGAGTATGTCCTATGTGCCCTCCTGTCGCTTCTTCTCCTCGCTCATGTTTGTTGTGTGTATGTGTGAGTGTGTGTTTACAGTATGTGTGCGTGCGTGTGTCTGCTTACAGTGTTTCTGCTTACAGTGTGTGTGTGTGCTTTTCGATTGTGTGTGTGTACTGTGTGTACGGTGTGTGTCTGCTTAAATAGTGTGTGTGTGTGTGTGTGTGTGTGTGTGTGTGTGTGTGTGTGTGTGTGTGTGTGTGTGTGTGTGTGTATGCATGTGTGTGTATGCATGTGTGCGAACATGCGCGCATGTGTTTAAGGTGTGTGTTTCCCGGTCCTCTCCTCCCATAGGTAGGCCTAATATCTCCTCTATTTGTTATAAGACTGGGGTATTTCACAGGTCCTATATTTCATGCCTATATAAACTCTGCCATTCAACTTTCGACCCATCACTCGGTCCACGTGACTGGTAAGGAACATCTTGTTACATGCCATAGCTGCCTAGTAAGAGTGTGTGATAGGCTATTCTGCCTCACAGATTATGAATTCACTTTTCAGACCCGGCAACTGCATAAGGTGATTGTGTGTCTTGTGTATAAAGTGACAATGACCGAGGTGTTATTGGTTTGAGCAAAGCCACTGGGCTGCGCACCACTGGGGTGACATGTCTGTTTGTCTGGTGAGACTAACAGGGACATCTGCAGGGTACTGTACTTTAACATAGAGACAACAATAATTGAACTTCTCATTATGAATAAGAGGGCGGATCTGTTCCTAGATCAGTAGTCCTACTTTGGGACATTTGGCGAATACGTGCCCTTAACCGTCAACAGATACGGAGACGTAGCTTAACGTTTCTATGCTTTCATTGCTCTCTGCAGTCACACTCTCTCGTTCTCAGAATCCTCGCTCCGTCCCCCCCTCTCTCCCCGTCTCTTTCTCAGAGTAAACACACGCTCTTTGCTCCCTCTCTCTTTATGTCCTCTCTCTATCACTCTACCCCCCCTCTATCTTTCTGTCTCTACCTCTCTCTCTCTGGCAACAAGAAAACCTTAAACACGTATGTCCTAGTGCATGAGGGAACGATCAAAGTAAGAGACTACAATGAACATGATCAACTCGAGGATGTAATATTTATGGTGAATATTTCCATGCTGCATATTCATGTAATTAATGATGTTTTCTTGGCTATTTCAAGTTAATTATTTCTGGGCTCTTTCTGTCAGGGTTCCTTAACTGGCGGCCCACGGGACAATTTATTTGGCCTCCCAAGTTTTCTGAGCAAAAAACTTGTTTGTTTTTAAATTACTTTTGTTATTGTTGGACATAGACTGTAAAAACACCAGCAAATCAACTCCAAGTGATTTTAATTTTGGAAATCTGTTTCAAAGTATTCTCACACATAATAGAGAGATATATGTGATCGTATACAAATGTAAGCAAGGTTTGAAATGATTATGTTTTAGTCAAATATTATATCTGTTTGGGCTTCTGGCGGTTAATTTTCAGTCTACAAATTATTTGTAATTATGTCCCGGCCCCCTGAACATCCGCTCCAGAAAAAAATAGGCCCGCGGCTGAATCTAGTCGATGATCCCTGCTCTAGGTTCTGTCAGTAGAGAGCTCTTCTCCTCACAGTGAGGCTTTGTTTAATGTCCCGGTCCCTGGCGAGAGCAGTCATGCGTCCGGTCACACTGTGACGTAACACCTAATAATCACACACAGGCACGCACATACACAAGCGCATGCACGCACTCACAACTGCATACACATACAAATGACAAATGCATACACACACTGAGTCCCCTCAATGTGTCTCTTGTTCTGTCGCGGTGCGGCATGCACGGAGCCTGGTGACACTGGCACAAGGGTCTGCTCACTCAGGACACGGGGGTGTTGGGACCGGAGTAATTGGACCCATGCATGAATAACCCCATGTTCCAATAAACTCCCCCCCTCTACATCGCCAAAGAATGGATGGGTCTCGTCTCTGACTGTGAGAATGCAGTCTGCTGAGGGATTTGACTTCCATTGAATGAGTGTGACTCACCCAAGCTACGACATTAACTTCTTTGATGACAAGCTACAGCAATAAGAGACAAATGAATGGAAGGGTTGCGTTTTAAAGATACAGTGATCTGACACTACAGCCAATCATGGAATCAGAGTTCAAATCCTATCGGCTGAGGGGGTTCACTGACCTTTGACCTTTTGATAAGTCATGACCCACTCCAAACACCTTTCAGGTGTTATCATGTTGTTATGCTATGGAGTTGTTACCGTTGTTATGACCGGTCACTTGCCCCTGGGTAGTGCCAGCGCCAGGTATCTCCGTGCCCATTTTGCCAGCCACTGTGCCAACCATGCCACCCTACCCCCTGCAGGTGACACAGAGGGAAAGCACTGCCAAGTGGGTGGGAAGTCCATGTCCATGCAGGTGGTGGTGGTAATAGTTGGCACACAGTTGCTCTGCCAACCTACCAAGCCCAGGTATGCTCACGTGGCCCTGCCAACAGGATCCACCCGGGCGCCGGGGCCAAAAAAAAGTTACCTCGGCATTCCCTGGTATTGGGAGCTGTCTCCAGCACAAAAAAACCTTGCATGACTTAGTTACACGCACCACAATCCTGAGGCAAGAAAGATACCTGACACCTCAACCACAGCTGACGGACCAAGAAACCCCACCAGAGGGGTGAAAAATGCAGAGATGTTAGTGGGATTGAGATGTGTGTGTGTGTGTTAAATGCAGGCAGATCACTCAAGATTGACTTAGAAATTGGAGGGCTGTCCATGTCCTGAGGACATCCGGAAATACCTTCACAACCGGCCACTAGGGGCAACATCATAATACCATCATTATCCCATTTTAATCCCATGATTTGGATCCGTAGGTCATATATTCAATCCCTGTGGTAGACACACATTTTTATTTTTTAAATTTTCTTTTAACCCATAACCATTCGGAATAAAGGCCTAAACTTTGTTGTAACCCTATCGAAAACCTTAACCCTTAACTTCAAATGTAATGTTTGCAGAAATGAAAAGATGCTGAGCAGGAGGAGTCAACACAGTGTGACAAAAACAATTCGAAATTTGACATTTGGAGCAACTTCGAAATGTGATGTTTGGAGAAATGTGAATATAGCTCAGAATCTGAAGTCAATTTGGCAAAACCATGAGATCTTGTATAAACGAGTGTGGTCTTGGTCAATGTAGGCTATTGGTTTTCAGAGGGGTAACATAAAATGTCGAGAAGATGGCGCCGGAGAAGATGGCCGACGTTTTACATTCTCCTAACCGATTATGTTTTTATGTTCGTTTTTTTGTGTTGTTTGTAACTTATTTTTTTCACTTATTTTGTACATAATGTTGCTGCAACCGTCTCTTCTGGTCGAAAATAACTTCTGGACATCAGAACAGCAATTACTCACCACGAACTGGCAGAAGCTTTTTTTTTCCTTTAACAAGCCCGACGAGCCTGACGTGAGGTCGGGCTGCCTTCTGAGAATTCGTAGGCGATCGAATAAACACCCCCCTGCCTTCCGTTCTACTAGCTAAAGTGCAATCATTGTAAAATAAAATCGACAACCTACAAGGAAGATTAAACTCCCAACGGGACATTAAAAACTGTAATATCTTATGCTTCACGGAGTCGTGGCTGAACGACGACATTATCAACATACAGCTGGCTGGTTATACGCTGTATTGGCAGGATAGAACAGCGGAATTTGGTAAGACAAGGGGTGGCGGGCTATGCATATATGTAAACAACAGCTGGTGCACGATATCTAAGGAAGTCTCAAGGTTTTGCTCGCCTGAGGTAGAGTATCCCATGATAAGCTGTAGACCACACTATCTACCTAGAGAGTATTTTTCGTAGCTGTCTACAGACCACCACAGACCGATGCTGGCACTAAGACCGCACTCAATGAGCTGTATTCCGCCATAAGCAAACAGGAAAACGCTCATCCAGAGGCGGCCCTCCTAGTGGCCGGGGACTTTAATGCAGGGAAACTTACATCCGTTTTACCTCGTCTCTATCAGCATGTTAAATGTGCAACCAGAGGGAAAAAAACTCTATTCATTAAATAGTACCCACAAAACACCAGTCTCAACGTCAACAGTGAAGAGGCGACTCCGGGATGCTGGCCTTCTAGGCAGTTGCAAAGAAAACGCCATATCTCAGACTGGCCAATAAAAAGAAATGATTAAGATGGGCAAAATAACACAGACACTGGACAGTGGAACTCTGTCTAGAAGACCAGCCTCCCGGAGTCGCCTCTTCACTGTTGACGTTGAGACTGGTGTTTTGCGGGTACTATTAAATGAAGCTGCCAGTTGAGGACTTGTGAGGAGTCCGTTTCTCAAACTAGACACTAATGTACTTGTCCTCTTGCTCAGTTGTACACCGGGGCCTCCCACTCCTCTTTCTATTCTGGTTAGAGACAGTTTGCGCTGTTCTGTGAAGGGAGTAGTACACAGCGTTGTACGAGATCTTCAGTTTCTTGGCAATTTCTCGCATTGAATAGCCTTAATTTCTCAGAACAAGAATAGACTGACGAGTTTCAGAAGAAAGTTCTTTGTTTCTGACCATTTTGAGCCCGTAATCAAACCCACAAATGCTGATGCTCCAGATACTCAACTAGTCTAAAGAAGGCCAGTTTTATTGCTTCTTTAATCAGGACACAGTTTTCAGCTGTGCTAACATAATTGCAAAAGGGTTTTTTAATGATCAATTAGCCTTTTAAAATGATAAACTTGGATTAGCTAACACAACGTGCCATTGGAACACAGGAGTGACTTTGCTGATAATGGACCTCTGTACGCCTATGTAGATATTCCATAAAAAAACTGCAATTTCCAGCTACAATAGTCATTTACAACATTAACAATGTCTACACTGTATTTCTGATCAATTTGATGTTATTTTAATGGACAAAAAATGTGCTTTTCTTTAAAAAACAAGGACATTTCTAAGTGACCCCAAACTTTTGAATGGTAGTGTATGTGTTTGCTTTTTTGACAGTCCCAGCTCTGCTCAGAGAAAAAAAATGTAGCAGGGGGAAAAAAGAAAAAGAAAACTGGAAGGAAAAAATGAAGGGAACATTTTTTTAAGGCTGAAGGCTGGCTGCGGTTTCTGGTTGAGAGTAACATTCTGAACTCTAACCAGCAGCTGATTTCAACTACATCCCTTCAACCGTGGAAGAATGTGCGTGCGCAGCGTGTGCGATAGATCACACGGGCTCGAGACGTTGGTTGTCAGGGGACTGGGAGAGTCAGACAGAAGAGGCTGCCCATAAAAACACAAGCGGAGGAAACGCTCTTTTTTAGGGTTGATATAAGACACGCGCGAGAGCCCACACAGAGGAGGGAGGCTGTGCAAGACAGACAGAGAAATATATAGAGAGTGACGCACACAATCACTCAAATTGGAAACACTAAACCGAAGCAGATTTCTGCTTGTTAACAACAATGTAATAAACATATTTAGGGCCAAATGACTCCCCCGAATAACAGGTACGAGCACAGAACCGGTCTGTCACGCAAGCAGTACCATAACAACAACAAACACTGACGTCATGCTTGGCGTAACATCTCAGTGTAAAATGCGCTCTAGTCCAGTGAGTGGGAAGGGATGGACCTGGCGCGCAGTGGTATGTGTTTTGTCCGCCAGGTGATGGGGGGTGGGGTGTGTGTGGGGGGGGGGGGGGGGGGTGAGAGTCGGACTCAGTGGTTTTGTTTATTTGTTTACCTGCCTGGTGAAGAGGATGGCGGCGTCGTGGTGGTGCTGGTTGTCGTCGTCCAGTGGGTTCTGCTGGTTCTGCCACTTGCAGAAGCTCTTGAGGGTGGTGGCTGCGTTCTTGGACACCTCCAGCCCCTTCTCCTTCTCCGTGACCATGGTCACCTTCACAACGGACAGACGGATGGGGTTCTCGATGCTGGCATGGCCGTACAACTTGGAAGCGATGGAAGCCAGCGTGAGCAGGTAGTGGTGCAGGTCCTTGCCATACTTCTTGGACATGGACTCATCTGCGACCAGCAGGAGCTCCACGTGCCTAGCGCGCGAAACCGACCTCTTGCGCCGACTTCCCAGTGAGGGTGGAGAGGCAGGTTTGGACAACTGTGTCCACAATCCTCTGCTGCGCTCCTCGCCCCTGTCCAGGGTGACACCATGCCGGTCGCGTTTCCCGTTCCCTCGACCCTTACGCTGGTGTTTCCTAGATGCATCCATGCGCCCGCGCCCTTCCTTGGTCCCACAGCTCTCGCTCACAGGCATGGCTTCGAAGCTGAAGCTCTCCCGCGTGAAGTAGTGGAGCGCGCTCTCCGCATCCTTGTCATCCAGCGAACGCATGTCGTTATCGTGTCCCTTGGTTCGGATGAGAAGTGTGATTGTGTAGCGTGCGTGTTTCAAAGCGAAAAACCCCTCTAGACCCCCACCACAGACGCTGAAAACCGCCAGGGACTCGGGGTTGGAGTCCACGGTTCCCCGGTAAACACACTCCCGGTGCAGAGGCGCGGCGCCTTCTCCCGCCCCCATCAGGGCCATCACATATTTCGGACTGAAGTGATGTGACAAAATTGACTCATCCCTCTCCATATCTAACTGAAACCTTCTCCCATCCATGTAGAGTAGGTAACCAACCTTCCCACCCCCATGGTAAATCCGATCGACGGTCCGCACAACACCCTCTTGTGCAGGTGGATCGAAAGCCCTGAAAGTGGTGAGACCGGCGGCGAGCACGGCATCGCAGCCAGTATGCAACTCCACGATGCACAGCAAAAGAACGCGAAACACCAACATGACTCCAGCAAAAGCACAAAAGACACGGGTCATCTTTACCCCAAAACAAGCAGTGCACGGCGAAACATTTATATTCCAACTAAAACAGTAATGGAAACGAAGAACAAACAATTTTCAGAACAGGTCCCGTTTGAATGCGCATGATCTCGATATCCTGAATTGCAATGAAAAGTGTAAAAACGCAGAAAAATGAAGGCATCGGAGCGAATGGAAGAAAATAGCGAAGATGGAAGAAAAGAGCAGCGGAGAACACGGCTTGAGGACCGAGCTGAACTTGGAGAACAAAACACAAAAGTTTCCTCTTAATAGAGGAGAGCGAAAAAGTCCTGCCCCTTTGCACTCACTCACTCACCACTCCACCCCCCTCGTCTCTCTCCCTGCTGCGTTCTCGTGTCTGCCGAAATCAAAGCAAAGTCAAGTGCTGGAGGCTTCCGAGTCTGCCGCCCCACCCAACTCCACTTTTTGGTCCTATCCCCGGCGCCGAGACGCAAACAGGAGAGTAAAGGAGGACTAGAACAATGCATTTTTCAATAAAGTCACCCATATATTCAGCATTCCCACTAGTTGGGACAGAAAGAGCGTGGCAGTCTGCCTGTGCGCGTTAAGCGCGCGAGCGTGTGTGTAGTCTAAATATGAGCGCGCGCAAGGGTTCAATTCGAAGGGGTCATCCCTCAAAATATTCTTCCTTTGTGAGATAAAAAAAAAAGACACTCGTGTTTTGGAAGGAGATATAACAAAACGCGCCGTCATTTACTGTCACGCGGAGTGCTATGTCATCTGCAGTCACTCTTATGGACTGCTATGGAAAACCAGCGCTGTGCTACAACGCTCCAGCTACCCCAGTCGCCCGCGGGTTTAGCCTACTCTGTACAGAACCACGGCTATTGTGTGATGGGAGCAGGGGCATTCACTCTGGTGATGTGTGGCTCTATTGGAGCTCATTTCACTCAAGCGTGACATCATCACTACTAGCAGCCACACAATGTCAACAATAACAACAACACCAGCCACCACCACAACTCATAAGCTTCCGCTCTTGTTATAGTTAAATAAAGGTTACATTTTTTTTTTTTATAGTAGGCCAAATAGAAAACAGCACTCTTTATCTCAGCATTCGAATGGGTGTATTTAACACTTGTCTGTTATTTTTAAACTTCCTAAGTGTGGCTCTTTTAATAATTGAAGGGGCAACTGTAACAGTGGGCTGGAGAGTGTCTGAAGTCTTAATTGTACATATGTAGAGATGGATAATTTATGGCATTTTCAGAATAGAAGTTCTCACAGTTCAATTGTCTCAAAAAGCGTGTGTGGTATGTCCTATATTCACAGTGCTGAGAACACATCTTTCTCTTTGTGTGCGGGAGGAATTTCTTCAGCATCCTGATGTTGAATAGTCGCTGTTGTGTCTTCTTCACCACGGTGTCCATGTGGCTTGACCATTTCCACTCCTCTGAGATGTGTACACTGAGGAACTTGACGTTTTTGACCGCCTCCACGGCAGCCCCGTTGATGAGGATGGGGGCGTGCCCAACTTGATTCCTCAGTCCACAATCTGTTCGTTTGTTTTACTGATGTTGAGGGAGAGGTGCTTTACCTGGCACCACGCCATCAAAATGCCTACCTCCTCCCTGTAGGCCGTCTTGCTGTTTTTGTTAATCTCTCGTGTCATCAGCGAACTTGATAATGGAGTGGGAACTGTGTGAGGCCATGCAGTTGTGGGTATACAAGGAGTACAGGAGGGGACTGAAGATGCACTCTTGTGGGGCACCCTTGTTGAGAATCAGAGTCAAAATCAAATCAAATGTTATTGGTCACATACACGTGTTTAGCAGATGTTATTGCGGGTGTAGCGAAATGCTTGTGCTTCTAGTTCCGACAGTGTAGCAATATCTAACATGTAATATCTAGCAATTTCACAACATATACCCTATACACAAACAAATCTAAATGTAAGTAAAGGAATGGAATTAAGAATACATAAATATATGGACGAGCAATGTTAGAGCGGCATAGACTAAAATACAGTAGAGTAGTATAGAATACAGTATATACATATGAGATGAGCAATGCAAAATATGTAAACATTATTAAAGTGAAATTATTAAAGTGACTAGTGTTCCATTTATTAAAGTGTCCAGTGATTTCAAGTCTGTGTATATAGACAGCAGTCTCTCTGTGCTATTGATCGCTGTTTAACAGTCTGATGGCCTTGAGAAGCTGTTTTTCAGTCTCTCGGGCCCAGCTTTGAAGCACCTGTACTGACCTCGCCTTCTGGATGATAGCTGGGTGAACAGGCAGTGGCTCGGGTGGTTGTTGTCCTTGATGATCCTTTTGGCCTTCCTGTGACATCGGGTGCTGTAGGTGTCCTGGTTGGGTAGTTTGCCCCCGGTGATGCGTTGTGCAGACCGCACCACCCTCTGGAGAGCCCTGCGGTTGTGGGCGGTGCAGTTGCCGTACCAGGCAGTGATACAGCTCGACAGGATGCTCTCAATTGTGCATCTGTAAAAGTTTGTGAGGGTTTTAGATAGTAAGCCAAATTTCTTCAGCCTCCTGAGGTTGAAGACGGGCTGTTTTGCCTTCTTCACCACGCTGTCTGTGTGGGTGGACCATTTCAGTGATGTGTACACTGAGGAACTAAAACTTTCCACCTTCTCCACTGCTGTCCCAATGATGTGGATAGGGGGGTGCTCCCTCTGCTGTTTCCTGAAGTCCACGATCATCGCCTTTGTTTTGTTGACGTTGAGTCAGAGGTTATTTTCCTGGCACCACACCCCCTGAGCCCTCACCTCCTCCCTGTGGGCTGTCTCGTCGTTGTTGGTAATTAAGTCTACTACTGTTGTGTCATCTGCAAACTTGATGATTGAGTTGGAGGCGTGCTTGCCACGCAGTCATGGGCGAACAGGGAGTACAGGAGGGGGCTGAGCACACACCCTTGTGGGGCCCAGGGGTTGAGGATCAGCGAAGTGGAGGTGTTGTTTCCTACCTTCACCATCTGGGGGCGGCACGTCAGGAAGTCCAGGACCCAGTTGCACAGGACGGAGTTCAAACCCAGGGCCTCAAGCTTAATGATGAGCTTGGAGGGTACTATGGTGTTGAATGCTGAGCTACAGTTAATAAACAGCATTCTTACATAGGTATTCCTCTTGTCCAAATAGGATAGGGCAGTGTGATGGCGATTGCATCGTCTGTGGACCTATTGGTGCGGTAACCGAATTGAAGTGGGTCTAGGCCTGACAGGTAAGGAAAGGTTGAAGAGGTTATGTTGCTTACCTTCACCACCTGGGAGCGGCCCCTCTAGGACCCAGTTGCATAGGGAGGAGTTCAGTCCCAGGTCCGTGAGGAGGGACTGTTTTGGGACTGTCAAGTGTGTGTGTCTTGGCAATTGATTGTGTCTTCAGGGAAGTGTGTGTGCCAGGGGTGTCATGCCTGTGTGTTTGGAGAGAGCTGAGGCATACATAGCAGTCTAGGGCCAAACTCTCAAAGGGGAAGTGTGACTCTTCATGCGTCTCCAGCACTGTGTTTATTTGCTAGTTTACTGGTGGCTGAGTCACAGAACAGTGTTTTCCCATAGGAGCCATCAAAATACACATAGAGGGAGGGAGATATGGAAACTTCCTTCTGTTTAGCTGTAAACACCCACGCAAGCACGCACCCATACACACACGCACCCATACACACACGCACCCATACACACACACACAGTGTTGTACAACTCACCTTGTGGGGACACACAATTCAGTCCCATTCAAAATCCTATTTCCCCTAACTCCTAACCGTAAATTTAAACTTAACCCTAACCTTAACCCTAATCCTATCCCTAGCTCCTGACCCTAAAATTAACGCTAGCTCCTAACACTAAACCTAATTCTAAAGTTAACATTAATTCTAACCTTAACCCTAAACCCCCTAGAAATAGCATTTGACCTTGTGGGCATTGGTGGAAAAAGTACTGGTTCAATAGGGTCTGGTTCGGCGGATGATTGGATGGCTTTTAAACGTCTTTGAAATATGGGTGTGGCTATGATCCGAAAATTGAAATCTACTTCGGATAATTTAAATAATCCTTCCAAATTTTGGCAATAGTGAATGGTTTGGAGTGCAAAAAATATACACAGCTTCCCAAACAATTGTTGGTAGACACACAGATTGTAACTGAGAGAACCTCCATTCTGAAAGCCTTAAATCAGCATTTTAGATGCAGGCAGATCATTTGAAAAGGTCAAAGGTATAAATGAACCCCTATGAATTTACCTGACACCCCTGTGCACTCATTCGCCAGGTTCTCCTGTTCAACTTTCTCTGTTTCAGAAGTGCGTAAAGCCCTGAAAGAAATGTATAGAAAAAAATCTCCTGGCCCTGATGAACTAGACCCATGCTTCCTACACCTAGCTGCAGACATCATTGCTCCCCCCGTAACATGTATTTTTAACCTTACGCTTGACGTTAAGGAAATCCCCCAATTTATTGAAATCTGCTTTTGTACTGCCTCTCCTGAAAGGTGGAGATCCTTCGCTACTTGACAACTATCGTCCCATATCAAAATTGTCTGTACTATCAAAAGGTACTGTAGTCCATAGATAGTTCGCAACTGAAGGCCTACCTCCACGAAAACAACATCTTAAATGGAATTCAATCAGGCTTTAGGTCTGGCCACAGCACTGTTTCAGCAACATTGAATGTTTTAAATGTGTCTGTCTTTATTGATTTGTCGAAGGCATTTGACACCGTGGACCATGCTGTGTTGCTGCAAAGGTTAAAATGTTGTGGAATTACTCGTCATGCTCTAGATTGTGTTCGATTTAATAGGTAATTTATAAACCAATGTGTAATGGCGGATAGTTGGAAATCTGAGTCCATAGAGTTGTGCTCAGGTGTTCCGCAAGTTTTTATTTTGGGCCCACTGTTGTTCATTTTGTTTATCAACAACATTAGGGATCAAATTGAAACAGTGGATGTTCATTTTTATGCAGATGATACTGTTCTTTATTCAAGTGGTAGTAGTTTATCTTTAGCTTTTGAAAATTCCCAAAGAGCATTTAACATCATACAACAGAATCAGTATGATTTGAAGCTGGTTCTGAATTTGGGTAAAACAAAATGCATGGTATTTTCAAATGCCATGTATGTTACTAATCATGTCATTGCTACATTGGCTGGACATACTATAGAGCAAGTTAAAGTGTACACATATTTGGGTGTCAAGCTGAGCTTCACTGTTCATGTAGAGAACTTGATAAGGAAGCTCAAGCTGAGAATAGGTTTTTATTACCGGCATAAGGCTTGTTTTTCTCTGGAGGCCAGGAATAAGCTGGTACGACGTACATTACTGGCAGTTTTAGATTTTAGTGATGTTATATACAGTTGAAGTCGGAAGCTTACATACACCTTAGCCAAATACATTTAAACTCAGTTTTTCACAATTCCTGACATTTAATCCCAGTAAAAATTCCCTGTCTTAGGTCAGTTAGGATCACCACTTTATTTTAATGTGAAATGTCAGAATATTAGTAGAGCGAATTATTTATTTCAGCTTTTATTTCCTTCATCACATTCCCAGTGGGTCAGAAGTTTACATACACTCAATTAGTATTTGGTAGAATTGCCTTTAAATTGTTTAACTTGGGTCAAACGTTTCGGGTAGCCTTCCACAAGCTTCCCACAATAAGTTGGGTGAATTTTGTCCCATCCCTCCTGACAGAGCTGGTGTAACTGAGTCAGGTTTGTAGGCCTCCTAGCTCGCACACACTTTTTTCAATTCTGCCCACAAATGTTCTATATGATTGAAGTCAGGGCTTTGTGATGGCCACTCCAATACCTTGACCTTGTTGTCCTTAAGCTATTTTGCTACAACTTTGGAAGTATGCTTAGGGTCATTGTCCATTTGGAAGACCCATTTGCAACCAAGCTTTAACTTCCTGACTGGTGTCTTGAGATGTTGCTTCAATATATCCACATAATTTTCCTCCCTCATGATGCCATCTATTTTGTGAAGTGCACCAGCCCCTCCTGCAGCAAAGCACCCACACAACATGATGCTGCCTCCCCTGTGCTTCACGGTTGGGATGGTGTTCTTCGGCTTGCAAGCCTCCCCCTTTTTCCTCCAAACATAACGATGGTCATTATGGCCAAACAGTTCTATTTTTGTTTCATCAGACCAGAGGACATTTCCAAAAAGTGTGATCTTTGTCCCCATTTGCCATTGCAAACCGTAGTCTGGCTTTTTATGGCGGTTTTGGAGCGGTGGCTTCTTCCTTGCTGAGCGGCCTTTCAGGTTATGTTATATAGGACTCGTTTGACTGTGGATATAGATACTTTTGCGGATTCCTTCAGCATCTTCACAAGGTCCTTTGCTGTTGTTCTGGGATTGATTTGCACTTTTCGCACCAAAGTCCGTTCATCTCTAGGAGACAGAATGCGTCTCCTTCTTGAGCGGTATGACGGCTGCGTGGTCCCATGGTGTTAATACTTGCGTACTATTGTTTGTACAGATGAAAGTGGTACCTTCAGGCATTTGGAAATTCCCTCAAGGATGAACCAGACTTGTGGAGGTCTACAATTTTTTTTCTGAGGTCTTGGCTGATTTCTTTTGATTTTCCCATGATGGCAAGCAAAGAGGCACTGAGTTTGAAGGTAGGTCTTGAAATACATCCACAGGTACACCTCCAATGGACTCAGGCTAATTGACATCATTTGTCAGAAGCTTCTAAAGCCATGACATCATTTTCTGGAATTTTCCAAGCTGTTTAAAGGCACAGTCAACTTAGTGTATTGAAATTTCTGACCCACTGGAATTATGATTCAGTGAATTATAAGCTAAATAATCTGTCTGTAAACAATTGTTAGAAAAATTACTTGTGTCATGTTCAAAGTATATGTCCTAACCAACTTGCCAAAACTATAGTTTGTTAACAAGAAATTTGTGGAGTGGTTGAAAAACGAGTTTTAATGACTCCAACCTAAGTGTAGGTAAACCTCCGACTTCAACTATACATGCAGGCCTCAACCACTACCCTGAGAGCACTTGATTCAGTATATCATGAGGCCCTCAAATTCATTACCAATCAAAAATGTCTTTACAGCGCCGTTGGCTGGTCGTCATTGACCTTGCGTAGGCATACAACAAACACTGGTATACACTGATTTATAAGGCCATATTGGGTAAAATGCCACTCTTATTTACCAACCTGATTAAAAAAATATAAATTACGGTCCCATTCTCATTTGTTTTTAACAGTCGCAAGAATTAGAACGGGTCATGTTAGAAATAGTTTTAGTTACTCAGCTCCGTGGTCCTGGATTTCTCTCCTGAACATTTACAAATTTGATGATCTAGTCACGTTGGAGTTTAAACACTTGATCAATGTAAATATCATAGAAGAGTGTAATTGTCTTTAGGACAGCTGTTTTTTAGTCGTGACATTCATGTTTTTTTTAACGTAATATGTTCTTGTTGTACTGTATGTGTGTCTATCCTTTTGTTTAATGTTGTGTTAGTGTATGTAAATGTTTTGCCTGAAACGTTGTTCCCTCTGCTGCTATTGGACTAGGTCTCTCTTGGAAAAGAGATGTTATCTTAATGATAAAAAAAATAAAAAAATTGTCATACTTGAGTAAAAGTAAAGATACCTTAATAATAGAAAATGACTCAAGTAAAAATGAAAGTCACCCAGTAAAATACTACTTGAGTAAAAGTCTAAAAGTATTTGGTTTTCAATATACTTAAGTATCAAAATTAAGTTAAATTGCTAAAATGTACTTAAATCGAAAGTAAAAGTATAAACCATTTCAAATTCCTTATATTAAAACAACCAGATGGCATAATTTTATTTTTGCCAGGGGCACACTCCAACACTCAGACATAATTTACAAAACGAAGCATTTGTGTTAATTGAGTCCGCCAGATCAGAGGCAGTAGGGATGACCAGGGATGTTCTCTGTTTAGTGAGTGTACAGATCAGAGGCAGTAGGGATGACCAGGGATGTTCTCTGTTCAGTGAGTGTACAGTTCAGAGGCAGTAGGGATGACCAGGGACGTTCTCTGTTTAGTGACTGTACAGATCAGAGACAGTAGGGATGACCAGGGACGTTCTCTGTTTAGTGAGTGTACAGATCAGAGGCAGTAGGGATGACCAGGGATGTTCTCTGTTTAGTGAGTGTACAGATCAGAGGCAGTAGGGATGACCAGGCATGTTCTCTGTTTAGTGAGTCCTCCAGATCAGAGGCAGTAGGGATGACCAGGGATGTTCTCTGTTTAGTGAGTGTACAGATCAGAGGCAGTAGGGATGACCAGGGATGTTCTCTGTTTAGTGAGTCCTCCAGATCAGAGGTAGTAGGGATGACTAGGGATGCTCTCTTGATAAGTGTCTGAATTGGACCATTTTCCTGTCAAAACGTAACGAGTACTTTTGGGTGTCGGGGAAAATGTATGGAGTAAAAAGTACATTCTTTTCTTTAGGAACGTAATGAAGTAAAAGTAAAAGTTGGAAAAATAGAAATAGTAAAGTACAGATACCCCCCAAAACGACTTAAGTAGTACTTTAAAGTATTTTTACTTAAGTACTTTACACCACTGCTTGTGGAGACCAACAAAATGTCCCGTTGGTCAAATTGTTGTTTGTCTACTATTCTTGTGTGGACTTTTGTTCCCCACAAGTATAGTTAAACACGTCCACACACACGCACACAACCACCCTCCTTCCAACCCATCAGTCCCCTTGAGAAATGCCTAGCTAAAACATTAGGTTGTCGATAAATGTGCATTTTTGTGTGGTTGAACCCTACTCTCCTCTACCGAGCGCCCATCCTCCCCCTCTAAAATCCTGAGATGTCCCTTGTTGTAATAATCCAGTAATACTGTGGCCTAGTACGAGAGAGAGGGAGAGAGAGAGCGCGAAAGAGGGTGTGTGTGGGTGGACTTCTTAGCATGGCCAAAACATTAAACAGTACACCATGTGCTGACTGCCACCCTAAGACTCTCCACCCTCTCACAGCTCCACATGCATGACCCACACAACCAATGCCCCCCAAATTACAGCAGGTTAGTGGTTTTTCTTCATGAATCTTGTTCTAGAGGCAGCTCTGCAGTGGTCACTAGCTGGCACAGTCACAAAGTCATACAATCTGATTTTAAACCTAACCCTAACCTTAACCACACTGCTAACCCAAATGCATAACCCTAACCTTAAATAAAAATAAATTGTTTTCATGAATTTCTACAATTTAGCCAATTTTGACTTTGCAGCTGGCCCATCTAGTGGAAATCGCTCAGTTCTGCCTCAAGGACAAGACCAATAAATGTCTACCTGCCACATTACACGGAAAATTAAAGGGTCCATTGTTTCATGATGCCCCCCTCGATGATAAACAAACAAAAAGAAATGCATGGTAATAGGTCACTTTTTTTATGTGAATTTGAATTCTATGAACAATACATTTCCTGAGTTAAACTTTCTCCTCCCCTGATAGCTGAGGTTTGTGTCAGACCGAATGATGTGTACAAACCCTGGATTGCAGCAGGTACTCTAGCGGTTAAGAGCGTTGGGCAAGTAACATCGAAAGGTTGTTGGTTTGAATCCAAGAGCCGAGTAGGTGAAAAATCTGCCGATGGGCCCATCTGCCGATGTGCCCATCTGCCGATGTGCCCTTTCCCTAATTGCTCACTCTGGATAAGCGTGTCTGCTACATGACTAAAATCTTTCTGCCAATTTCACAAGCTACACATTTGACAAATGAATTAAAAAAAAGTATAAATACATTGTAAACCACTGAGGTGAATTCAGAATACATGTAAACCAACGACAGTCAACGCTACAGCCGGTAGTTTTTGTGTTTGCTTACACTAAATCATGCAATTTGCTACACAAAGAACAACTTATAAAGCAATTGATGATGATGGCAAAAATAACTATTTGGAAGGGGAGAGAGGGTATGAAAGGGATAGAAAGAGTAGCCTAGATGGCATAGAAAGAGGAAAAGGAGGTGGGTGGGTTACAGACAACCTAAACAAAGCTTGGGCATGGACAAACTGCATCTGCCACACATCCTCCAATATGTTTCTGTCTTTCATTCCCCCTATCTCTCACACACACACACGATAATTTCTAATCCTGATCAGCTGAAACAGAGGGTGTATGCCAGGGAACCATATGGGCCTGAACTAACCACCCCCTCATCTCCACACACACACACACACACACACACACACACACACACACACACACACACACACTACAATGATAGATCGCACGTTCTGCACAGGAGTCCCATAGTATCTAAAATACTCAGACACGTGTGGAGCAGGGACAACCAAGTTCTATAGTCACCTGCTGTGGGGGAATCCAATACAGCTAATTGACACCGTACCCTTTTACACAACCAACTGGCTAAGTGATGGTGGATGGTTCCAGAATTCATCTCGATGACTTTCGGTCTATGTCCCAAATGGCACCCTATTCCCTATATAGTGCACTATGTAGGGAATAGGTCACCATTTGGGATGCACACACTCTCTTTTACTCACATGCTCTCCCTTTCTCATCCATAATGGGCTACTAATGCCCGCTGGGATATAAATACATCCGATAAAGAACGTTGGCATAATAATGGGAATCACAACATTTGTTCTCGAGTGATGGATGACAAGTTGGCTTTGATCCTTTATAAAGGAGCCCCTCCCACTCTTCATCCATTGTCCGGACCTCTGGCAGTCTCTATGGGTGTGCCGCAGGGTTCAATTCTCGGGCCGACTCTCTTCTCTGTATACATCAATGATGTTGCTCTTGCTGCTGGTGATTCTCTGATCCACCTCTACGCAGACGACACCATTCTGTACACTTCTGGCCCCTCTTTGGACACTCTGTTAACTAACCTCCAGACGAGCTTCAATGCCATACAACTCTCCTTCCGTGGCCTCCAACTGCTCTTAAACGCAAGTAAAACTAAATGCATGCTATTCAATCGATCACTGCCCGCACTTGCTTGCCCGTCCAGCATCACTACTCTGGACGGCTCTGACTTAGAATACGTGGACAACTACAAATACCTGGGTGTCTGGTTAGACTCTAAACTCTCCTTCCAGACTTACATTAAGCATCTCCAATCCAAAATTAAATCTAGAATCGGCTTCCTATATCGCAACAAAGCATCTTTCACTCATGCTGCCAAACATACCCTCGTAAAACTGACCATCCTACCGATCCTCGACTTCGGTGATGTCATCTATAAAATAGCCTCCAACACTTTACTCAACAAACTGGATGCAGTCTATCACAGTGCCATCCGTTTTGTCACCAAAGCCCCATACACTACCCACCATTGCGAACTGTGCGCTCTCGTTGGTTGGCCCTCGCTTCATACTCGTCGCCAAACCCACTGGCTACAGGTTATCTACAAGTCTCTGCTAGGTAAAGCCCCGCCTTATCTCAGCTCACTGGTCACCATAGCAGCACCCACTCGTAGCACGCGGTCCAGCAGGTATATCTCACTGGTCACCCCCAAAGCTAATTCTTCCTTTGGCCGCCTCTCCTTCCAGTTCTCTGCTGCCAATGACTGGAACAAACTGCAAAAATCTCTGAAGCTGGAGACTTATCTCCCTCACTAGCTTTAAGCACCAGCTGTCAGAGCAGCTCACAGATCACTGCACCTGTACATAGCCCATCTGTAAACAGCCCATCTAGCTCCCTACCTCATCCCCATACTGTATTTATTTATCTTGCTCCTTTGCACCCCAGTATCTCTACTTGCACATTCATCTTCTGCACATCTACCATTCCATGGTTTAATTGCTATATTGTAATTACTTCGCCACCATGGCCTATTTATTGCCTTAACTTACCTCATTTACACTCACTGTATATAGACTTTTTGTTTTCTTTTGTTCTACTGTATTATTGACTGTATGTTTTGTTTATTCCATGTGTAACTCTGTTGTTGTATGTGTCGAATTGCTATGCTTTATCTTGGCCAGGTCTCAGTTGCAAATGAGAACTTGTTCTCAACTAGCCTACCTGGTTAATTAAAGGAGAAATAAAAAAATAAAAAATCCCTTCTCCATCCATCTCTATCTCTTGCTCTAAAGTGTGGTGGGCCTGTTCAGAGGCGCTCTCTCTTCTGTCATCCGTTGCCGTGGCAGCCAGGGGGGGTAGGTGACAAGTACAGGGTGTCCCCTAGGACCTAGGTCACAGAGGTAACGTACCTACGTCAGCTAAATAGGATTCACTGGTGCCCTTGCTCACTGCCATCCAGGACCTCTATATCAGGTGGTGAGAACGGAAGGCCCGGAAAATCGTTAAAGACTCCAGCCACCCAAGCCATAGACAGTTCTCTCTGCTTCCGCATGGCAAGTGGAACCGGTGCATCAAGTCTGACACCAAGTCTTCTGAACAGCTTCTATCTCCAAGACATAACACTGTTAAATAGCTAACAAAATAATTACACACACTGAGTTGACCCTTTTTTGCAGTCTCTATACAAACTCACAGGGCCCTACACACTCACTGACACTCCAGCACACACTTCATAATTTGCTCTCACACACACAATCATCATATACTCTGTTTATCATATCCTGATGCCTAGTCAACCGCTTATGGCAGCCTCCCGCACCTCTGATTCAGAGCGGTTGGGTTAAAGGCGGAAGACACATTTCAGTTGAATGCATTCAGTTGTACAACTGACTAGGTATCCCCCTTTCTCTTTCCCTATACATATCTACCCCTCCAGTATCCCTGCACATTGTACAACACGTTACTGAAATATAAGAGAGTTATATCCATGGCTCACAATTTGTAAACCGAGATGACAGTGTACGTTTCCAGCAGCTTTGAGAAGTAAAATAGAACACATTGGATCATGATTAGCCACAGTTGTCACGTACTGTAGAACAAGAAAATAGTTACAGGGATTTTCACATGATTGAAGACCTTACATTATGCCATTCGATTATATAAAGTAGAACCTCAGAGATACGAGCCTCAGAGTTACGGATTGACCAGTCAACTGAATGGCCAATATGAAACTGGGAACTTCTGTAAAATGTAAATTTTGTTTACATGGTCTAAATAACTAATCAGATATTATTACAGTATCTGGATAAATGATTAGAAAACACATGTAAAACATTAAGTTCCTACTATACACAGAGTACAAAATACCTTCCTAATATTGAGTTGCACCCCCTTTTCAACCCAGAACAGTCTCAATTCCTAAGGGCATGGACTCTACAAGGTGTTGAAAGCAGTCGGCTGGATGTCCTTTGGGTGGTGGACCATTCTTGATACACTCGAGAAACTATTGAGCGTGAAAAATCCAGCAGCGTTGCAGTTCTTGACAGACTCAAACCGGTGTGCCTGGCACCTACTACTACCCTACCCAGTACAAAGGCACTTAAATATTTTGTCTTGCCCACTCACCTTCTGAATGGCACAAATACACAATCCATGTCTCAATTGTCTCAAGGCTTAAAAATCCTTCTTTAACCCGTCTCATCCCCTTCATCTACACTGACTGACGTGGACTTATTGTTATTATTATACCTTTATATCAACAAGGAACACAGACTGAGACCAAGGTCTCTTTTACAGCTGGGCCCTGCGTATACATGTTTACACATACAGTTTAGGTACAATGACTTAAGAAGTGACATCAATAAGGGAGCATAGCATTCACCTGGATTCACCTGGTCAGTCTATGTCATGGAAAGAGCAGGTGTTCCTAACGTTTCGTACACTCAGTGTATAGTATGTCTCTCTGATTATTACTTATGTTTTCAACATGGTACTACTGCATTCATTTTACTTGATTCATTATTCAACACAATGAATAGCAAAAAGGAGAAAATATCTTTTACAGTATGATTTATTTCACTGCTTCCACTTCAGATGAGATTTCTCATTTTCTGTAAACAGTTTCACTTAATGCCTTAACTCAATTAGCCAATTACAGACTCTGAAATGGCACCATATTTCCTTCAAAGTGCACTACTTTTGACCAGAGCCCTAGCGGCCCAGGTTAAATGTAATAGTGTACTATATAGGGAGGGAATAGGGTACCATTTCAGACCCAATCAGTCTGATCAAAATAGTCCAGTCAGAAACCATTGGCTAGTCTGACTGAAATGATGAGGTAATGATCTGGGTCACACAGCAGCTCAGTAATGTCAGTCTCATGAGTGCAATATAAAAGTGTCTGTCTCGCTCTACTCTTCCCTCCCTCCCATCCCTACACAGTCAGCCAGTCCCAATTCGATCCCTAAACTTCCCATTGGCCCCAACGTTTGCAGATGTGTAAGGTGGAAGCAATATGGGGGAAGCTTTATTACTACACTGCTTACACCTATCCAGACCCTTCAGATGAGGGGTTAGGGCCAAGGTGGGGGGAATGGGGAGTGATTTGGGACTGGCTGAGTCTCTTTTATCCCTCCCTCCCTTTCCCCCTCTTTCCCCCCTCCTTCATTCACAAAAATACACACAGTTAGGGGCATGTCACTAAGCCCAGTCCACATATCCCAGGCTGGATTCCATCACAACTTAAACCACCATCCTGTCTCCATTTACTGGTGAGAACACAAAATAGAGGGGCAGAGGCCTTCCCATCTCCATAGAAACATCCCTTGACCCCCGATTCTGATCTGTCCCATTGGTGCGCAGAAACCGTATCATTGGCTAAACCCAAGATCACTTCCGCGATTGGCTCATTGGATTTCCGGCAGTGAGAGCCAGACAGGGTTCAAAGGTGAGAGAGGTGGTCCGGTGGTCCATGGCCAAATTGGAGTCGGGGGCAGGACGACACAGCCGGTGGAAACGCTAGGGGTCAACAGGAGAGATGGACGAGATGTTAGTCACACACACACACAGCATATGCCTTAATGCACTGTACAATATGTCTTATATGCTTAGTACAGTCTTGTGCACTGAATTACTGGCCAACCTATTCACTATAGCATGATGGGAAGGTACAAGTTATTTTCAAGACACACTAACGAATGTCTTGTGTAATCATGAGGGTAAGTCACAGGGGAGATGGAGGTAATTAAGTGTAGAGTCAGTCCACATAGTGCCGTGTTGGACGGTAGGGGCAAGAGTAACAGTTAATGTGGGAGTCAGGGTTATGGTAGGGCCAAGTGTAGTAGTTGGCTGTTGGTGTAAAAATGTTACTGTGTGACTGACCTGTGTTAGGCTGCCGGGGGTGGTGGCAAGGGCGTAAAGTGCACAGAGGGGCAGCAGGGAGACAGAGGAGAGGGTGAGGAGCCATCCCAGAGCTGTGGCCCACCCCGGGGCTACTATGCCCTTCCCCAGGGAAAGAGGGGACCAGCACACCAAGGAGAACACAAACGTCGCCTGGTGAGAGAGAGAGACAGAGAGTTGCACACAGAGATTGCTTGTCTGAATATGACACACTGGTCCAAGACGAATCCATTGGGTCAGTCTGATCCATGTGTAGGGTAAGAAATGTACAGAGAAAAGTCACAACAACTAGATTCTGCAAAAAAGTTAACCAAATAATTCACACAATTACTCAAATGTGTACACAGATATACAATGACAGACACAATTGGGATGTACATTGAAGGAAAAAAAGTATTTGATCCCCTGCTGATTTTGTACATTTGCCCACTGACAAAGAAATTATCAGTCTATCATGTTAATGGTAGGTTTATTTCAACAGTGAGAGACAGAAGAACAACAAAAGAATCCAGAAAATGCACGTCAAAAATGTTACAAATTGATTTGCATTTTAATGAAATAAGTATTTGACCCCTCTGCAAAACATGACTTAGTACTTGGTGGCAAAACCCTTGTTGGCAATCACAGAGGTCAGACGTTTCTTGTAGTTGGCCACCAGGTTTGCACACATCTCAGGAGGGATTTTGTCCCACTCCTCTTTGCAGATCTTCTCCAAGTCATTAAGGTTTCGAGGCTGACGTTTGGCAACTCGAACCTTCAGCTCCCTCCACAGATTTTCTATGGGATTAAGATCTGGAGACTGGCTGGGCCACTCCAGGACCTTAATGTGCGTCTTCCTGAGCCACTCCTTTGTTGCCTTGGCTGTGTGTTTTGGGTCATTGTCATGCTGGAATACCCATCCACGACCCATTTTCAATGCCCTGGCTGAGGGAAGGAGGTTCTCACCCAAGATTTGACGGTACATGGCCCCGTCCATCGTCCCTTTGATGCGGTGAAGTTGTCCTGTCCCCTTAGCAGAAAAACACCCCCAAAGCATAATGTTTCCACCTCCATTTTTGACGGTTGGGATGGTGTTCTTGGGGTCATAGGCAGCATTCCTCCGCCTCCAAACACGGCGAGTTGAGTTGATGCCAAAGATCTCCATTTTGGTCTCATCTGACCAGAACACTTTCACCAGTTGTCCTCTGAGTCATTCAGATGTTCATTGGCAAACTTCAGACGGGCATGTATATGTATTCTTGAGCAGGGGGACCTTGCGGGCGCTGCAGGATTTCAGTCCTTCACAACGTAGTGTGTTACCAATTGTTTTTTTGGTGACTATGGTCCCAGCTGCCTTGAGATCATTGACAAGATCCTCCCGTGTAGTTCTGGGCTGATTCCTCACTGTTCTCATGATCATTGCAACTCCACGAGGTGAGATCTTGCATGGAGCCCCAGGCCGAGGGATATTGACAGTTCTTTTGTGTTTCTTCCATTTGCGAATAATCGCACCAAATGTCACCTTCTCACCAAGCTGCTTGGCATTGGTCTTGTAGCCCATTCCAGCCTTGTGTAGGTCTACAATCTTGTCCCTGACATCCTTGGAGAGCTCTTTGGTCTTGGCCATGGTGGAGAGTTTGGAATCTGATTGATTGCTTCTGTGGACAGGTGTCTTTTTTACAGGTAACAAGCTGCGGTTAGGAGCACTCCCTTTAAGAGTGTGCTCCTAATCTCAGCTCGTTACCTGTATAAAAGACACCTGGGAGCCAGAAATCGCTCTGATTGAGAGGGGGTCAAAAACTTATTTCCCTCATTAAAATGCCAATAAATGTATAACATTTTTGACATGCGTTTTTCTGGATATTTTTGTTGTTATTCTGTCTCTCACTGTTCAAATAAACCTACCATTAAAATGATAGACTGATCATTTCTTTGTCAGTGGGCAAACGTACAAAATCAGCAGGGGATCAAATACTTTTTCCCTCACTGTATGAAGTTCGCAGGACTCTTCCCACACACAGGGGTCAAGGGTTAAAGGTCACTCACCGTGCACATGGCTGGCGTCAGGTAGCGCCAGCACAGCTTGAAGAAGGGCAGCGGGCTGTAGCCAATCATGTGCTTAATGTTGTCATTGAACCTGTCAGGCCCTAAGGAACAGGGCGAGGGGTTATTACATGGTTCTGTGGTCAAGGCTGGGTTCTGACAACAACAGTGGTTTAACCATGGTTCTGAATTGTAAGGCCCAAACAATGTCAATCTGAAGTCCAGGCACAATCGTAAAGACCAGTAATTGAAAACTAGAAAATGGTCCTAGAGGCCCCAGACCACTTAAATTGGAGACCCGTATAAGACGGTAGAGCTATAGTACAGGATATTGTCTAAGGTCCTGAATAGACCACCTTTAAATCCCACTGTCGTAATGACCATAGAGGAACTACTGAAGACCTGACCGCAGTCTAAACGACCATGGACAAATGCCATTTCCACAGCTCTCCACGAGGATGCTCAGAAAGTAGTAAAGCATGGCTACCTCAACTCTCCCAAGTGTATTCGGAAAGTATTCAGACCCCTTCCCCCTTTCCACATTTTGTTACGTTACAGCCTAATTCTAAAATTGATTTAACAAACTTTGTTCCTCATCAATCTAAACACATTACACCATAACGACAAAGCAAAAACAGGTTCTTAGAAATGTTTGTACATTTACATAAGTATTCAGATCCTTTGCTATGAGACTCGAAATTGAGCTCAGTCGCATCCTGTTTCCATTGATCATCCTTGAGATGTTTCAACAACTTGATTGGAGCCCACCTGTGGTAAATTCAATTGATTGGACATGATTTGGAACAGCACACACCTGTCTATATAAGGTCCTACAGTTGACAGTGCATGTCAGAGCAAAAACCAAGCCATGAGGTCGAAGGAAATGTCCGTAGAGCTCAGAGACAGGATTGTGTCGAGGCACAGATCTGGGGAAGGGTACCAAAAAAATGTCTGCAGCATTGAAGGTCCCCAAGAACACATTGGCCTCCATCATTCTTAAATGGAAGAAGCTTGGAACCACCAAGACTCTTCCTAGAGCTGGCCGCCCGGCCAAACTGAGCAATTGGGGGAGAAGGGCTTTGGTCAGGGAGGTGACCAACAACCCGATGGTCACTCTGACAGAGCTCCAGAGTTTTTCTGTAGAGATGGGAGAACCTTCTAGAAGGACAACCATCTCTGCAGCACTCCACCAATCAGGCCTTTATGGTAGAGTGGCCAGACGGAAGCCACTCCTCAGTAAAAGGTACATGACAGCCCGCTTGGAGTTTGCCAAAAGGCACCTAAAAGACTCTCAGACCATGAGAAACAAGATTCTTTGGTCTGATGAAACCAAGATTGAACTCTTTGGCCTGAATGCCAAGCGTCACGTCTGGAGGAAACCTGGCACCATCCCTACGGTGAAGCATGGTGGAGGCTGCATCATGCTGTGGGGATGTTTTTCAGCGGCAGGGACTGGAAGACTGGTCAGGATCAAGGGAAAGATGAACGGAGCAAAGTAGAGGGAGGTCCTTGATGAAAACCTGCTCCAGAACACTCAGGACCACAGACTGGGGTGAAGGTTCACCTTCCAACAGGACAACAACGCTAAGCACACAGCCAAGACAACTCAGGAGTGGCTTCGGGACAAGTCGCTGAATGTCCTTGAGTGGCCCAGCCAGAGCCCGGACTTGAACCCCATCGAACACCTCTGGAGAGACCAGGCTCCCGAGTGTCACAGCGGTCTAACGCACTGCATTTCAGTGCTAGAGGCGTCACTACAGACCCTGGTTCGATCCTGGGCTGTATCACATCAGGCTGTGATTGGGAGTCCCATAGGGTGCTGCACAATTGGCCCAGCGTCATCAGGGTTTGGCCAGGGTAGGCCGTCATTGTATGTAAGAATTTGTTCTTAACTGACTTGCCTACTTAAATAAAGGTTAAATAAAAATAAAATTAAAATACCTGAAAATAGCTGTGCAGCGACGCTCCCATCCAACCTGACAGAGCTTGGAGAGGATCTGCAGAGAAGAATAGGAGAAACTCCCCAAATACAGGTGTGCCAAGCTTGTAGCGTCATACCCAAAAAGGCTCAAGGCTGTAATCACTGCCAAACAAAGTACTGAGTAAAGGGTCTGAATACTTAAATGTAATATTTCAGTTTAAAATGTTTTATACATTAGCAAAATGTTCTAAAAACCTGTTTTTACTTCGTCACTATGTGGTATTGTGTGTAGATAGATGTGGGAATTTTTTTTTTGGAATCCATTTTAGAATAAGGCTGTAACGTAACAAAAATAGTGAAGGGATCTGAAAACTTTCCGAATGCACTGTAAACACACATGTATAAAGCTAAATGCACACACACACTTCTGACTGCTGAGGAATCCACCAGAGCAGAGAGGTTGCCACCTCACACAGACTGCTCCAGTCCCCATCATCCTTCCTATCTACAGCCCGTGTCTCTACCTTCTGGCTAGGGCTCTTATCGTAAAACAACAATCCTCTCTTACACTCTCAACTTACATGAAAACAAATTAAAGTAGATCACCCAAAATCCCTCTAAAGTTCCACTGTAGACTCTCTGTAGATTTTCACTCTGGCTTTTCTGTGTCTGAGCTTGTCTATGTTAGAGACTTAGTGTGAGCATTTGAGGCAGATCTATGCCCAGGCTTTTCTGTGTCTGGAACTTTTGGGATGTTAGCGTTAGAATGTTAGCGTTCGAAGAAGATTTATGCTCAGATTTTTCTATCACCGGAGTTTTTCTGTGTTAGCGTTAGCATGTTATCATCTAAGGGAGATTCATGCCTGAGCTTTTCTTTGCCTATGCTTTTTGTGTGTTAGTATCTGAGGCAGCTACTGTGGGTTCCCCAGGGCCCCATGGCTGAGACTGTGTGGCGACACATTTAGCGGGAAGATTTAGGGTCTGGGGAGACAGTGATTCATCAATAGATCTTGCGCTGGCTCGCTCTCCACTACACTACAGCTCACACGGAATGTTTTCTGCCCGCAATAGACTACTCCAGATTCATATATTGTTGACCTGAATAGGAATGTGGAAGGTAAGGGGAGAGGACATACACAAGACTTGTGCATAGTTAACACCACCGTTAGCTCACTTTGTGTGTGTTTGCACAATTGAGAGATATCTATATATCTTGCTATGGCTAACAGAAAGAAAGTACTGTGTTTCGAGGCACACGTGTGTTCAGTACAGGTGTACAGTGTTAAGTCTACATTAGGTTGAAAGATGTGTTAAGGTTGTGATAAGGTATTTATTGTACACAACCCCTGGACTCACCGTAAACCCAGCCCACGGCCACCGACTGGAAGATGGACAGGAGCAACAGACTGGCCCCACTACAGGAGTAGTGGTCATAGATCTGGAACACATAGAGACCACCCTATCCAAAGAGATTGAGAAGACTTTACATCACAGATGTATCACCACATCATAGATCTACACAATTGAAAAGATAGAGGGAGATAATTTAATTGGGAGAAGGCATTTGGATAATGTACTAATTGTAACAGTGTCTAGCAGTAAGTGGATATGTCAACTAGTCGGACATTAGTTCAAATAAACAGACAAACAGACAACCAATCATGTAGACAGACAGGCAAGCAGACTGAGACAGACAGACAGTCAGCTAGCCAGCCAGCCAGCCAGCCACATAGCCAGTCACGTAGACAGCCCCCCAAGCTAACCAACCAGTCATGTGGCCAGTAAAAGACAACCATCCATCCACCTAGCCTGACAACTCACACTAAATTATTCTGCTGCTCTGTCGTTCGCTACAGACTTTAGGGGCACAAGGGGCATTTTATGAAACAAAGTAATCAGCGATTGATAATCCGATTGGTTAGAGATGATCCAAAGTCAAAGATGAACTTTCAAACTGCCGCTTTACCCACGTGTGCTTTGGCTGTGGCCCAACCCATCAGTTTCTTGACCAATTAGACGGCCCTGAATGTGTTCGCATTTGGTGAAGGGTTGGGGAGGTACTCAAGATTCAGACTTCCAGAAAAGTAACTAACGTCCAAGGGCGTGGGGTAGCGCTTGACCGGAGCAAGGAGTCTGAGTAGCCAAGAAATCATCTACCCATGCATCCATCCAACCAGACTCACCGGGGTGACTATGACCAGGCCAACCAGGAAGCAGACGACACACACCATCAGCAGCAGCAGCTCTCGTCGATAACCCCGCCGGATCACCGTAGGGTAGAGGTCAGTCACAGAGGTCATCAGGGCCTCCAGGCTCACAAACTGGACAGGGGGTGGAAGGGGAACGGTTGGTGTGTGTAAGATGGCTGTTACATTGCAATGCTTGTCTGTTGCATACAGTGTGTGTGTCTGTGTGTGCATTCGATGCTTGTTACATTGTAATTCTTATTTGTTATACACTGGATGCATGTGTGGAAGAGACCCTGTGTGTTTGTGCCACACACACACACACACACACACACACACACACACACACACACACACACACACACACACCTACCTGTGTGTCCAGCCCCAGCATGATGATCATGAGGAAGAAGCACACAGCCCACAGCTGAGGGAAAGGCATCATGGCTACAGCCCGAGGGTACGCTATAAAGGCCAGCCCAGGGCCTGGAGAGAAACACACACAGTCAGACATACAGTCAGACAAACACAGCCGTACAACACTGAGTCAGACACATATAGAAAGTATTCACACCCCTCGACTTTTTTCACATTTTGTTCTCGTCACGATCACGGTCTTCAAACTCCCTGTCATAAATGAGCCAAGGCGCAGCGTGCATGTAATTCCACATCTTAAATGGAAGTGAAACCTTTCACAAAAACCAGGTAAAACAGAAATCAAACGTGACGCACCTGCGGCGCACACAAACACTCACAGAAAATAATAATTACCCACAAACACAGGTGGGAAAACGGCTGCCTAAGTATGATCCCCAATCAGAGACAACGATAAACAGCTGCCTCTGATTGGGAACCATACTAGGCCAACAAAGAAATAGAAACATAGATATGCCCACCCAAGTCACACCCTGACCTAACCAAATAGAGAATAAAAAAGTCTCTCTAAGGTCAGGGCGTGACAGTTCTGTTACAAAGTGGGATAAAAATGGATTTAATTGTACTTTTTGTCACAAAAATGCTCTGTAATGTTAAAGTGGACAAACAGACAACCAATCATGTAGACAGACAGGCAAGCAGACTGAGACAGACAGACAGTCAGCTAGCCAGCCAGCCAGCCAGCCACATTGCCAGTCACGTAGACAGCCCCCCAAGCTAACCAACCAGTCATGTGGCCAGTAAAACAGACAACCATCCATCCACCTAGCCTGACAACTCACACAAAATTTTTTTGCTGCTCTGTCGTTCACAAAAAAATTGATTTAATTGTACTTTTTGGCACAAAAATACTCTGTAATGTTAAAGTGGAAGAATTTTAAAAAACATTTATAAAAAATAAATAAAAAATAAAACACTAATATGTCTTGATTAGATAAGTATTCAACCCCCTGAGTCAATACATGTTAGAAACACCTTTGGTACAGCTGTGAGTCTTTCTGGGTAAGTCTCTAAGAGCTTTGCACACCTGGATTATACAATATTTGCCCATTATTCTTTTTAAAATGCTTCATGCTCTGTCAAGTTGGTTGTTGATCATTGCTAAACAACCACTTTCAAGTCTTGCAAAATATTTTCAAAGCCGATTTAAGTCAAAACTGTAACTCGGCCACTCAGGAACATTCAATGTGATCTTGGTTAGCAACTCCAGTGAAGATTTGGTCTTGTGATTTAGGTTATTCTCCTGCTGAAAGGTGAAGTAATCTCCCAGTGTCTTTTGGAAATCAGAAAGAAACAGGTTTTCCTATAGGATTTTGCCTGTGCTTAGCTGTACTCCATTTATTTTTATCCTAAAGAAGTCCTTAGTCCTTGCCCATGACATGCATACCTATAACATGATGCATCCACCACCACGCTTGCAAATTTGAAGAGTGGTACTAAGTGATGTTTTGGATTTTCCCCAAACATAATGCTTTGTATTCAGGACAAAAAGTTAATTTCTTTGCCACATTTGTTGCATTATTACTTAAGTGCCTTGTTGCAAACAGGATGCGTTCTTTGGAATATTTGTTATTCTGTACAGGCTTCCTTCACCCACACTGCCATTTAGGTTAGTATTGTAGGATAACTACAATGTTGTTGAACCATCCACAATTCTCATATCACAACTAGGGATGTTGAGGCGACTGTATTATCGCCCCACCAAAGGTCACGAGTCATGAAGGCAGTCAAATTCCACATGATCGTTTAGTCATGGTATTTACGCTTCTCCAAGCTCTGATGCTGCTGATGGTCATTAGTAGACTACCAAACTTGCTAACTGCCTGGTACTCAGCACTCTATTGTCCCTCTAATCACTCTGACATCAACGCAAATGTAAATCGGAAATGTAGTCAAACACATCATGAAAGCCCATGAGCTCATGTTGCGCAACATTTCAATAGGCTAGGCAATTGCGGGAGAAAACAGAGTGATGGCCGCTAACAAAAAGAGGAGGATCCCATCATCTTTCTAATGGTTAGGCCTACTATTTATTTCTCAACTTTCCTAATATTAAGCACATTGCTTATATTTAAAGAAGGAGAATAGCCTACTTGGCTGGCATAAAAATAAACCACGGAGAAAAGCATCCTCCATTCGCTATTTAAGTGCACAGATCACATGTATTTTTTCCCCTGCCCCTGTTTCGAGACAGGTGCATGATAGTGGTCCGTTCTAAATCAAAACAAATTTCACACATTATTTAGTATACGTAAAGACGAGATTAAATCAAGAATAGTCTGATGGGTGAAAATATTAGCCTATCACTTGTGAATGATCACCAGCATAAAAAACAGCCTTTTTTTGTGACTTTTTCTTATCATAGTCTCACACCTCATGTAGCCTATCCCATAGGCCTATATATTTTAACCTCTCTTGGGTAGGGGGCAGTATTTTCATGGCCGGACGAAAAACGTACCCAAATTAAACGGCCTACTACTCGGGCCCAGGAACTAGAATATGCATATTATTAGTAGATTCGGATAGAAAACACTCTGAAGTTTCTAAAACTGTTTGAATGATGTCTGAGTATAACAGAACTCATATGGCAGGCAAGAACCTGAGAAAAATCTAACCAGGAAGTGGGAAATCTGGTGCTTGTAGTCCTTTCAAGTCATTGCCTATCGAACACACAGTGACTTAGGGTTCATTTTGCACTTCCTAAGGCTTCCACTAGATGTCAACAGTCTTTAGAAAGTTGTTTGAGGCGTCTATGGTGAATAGAGAGCGAACAGAGGAAGTTGGAAGTTGTTGACTCAGGAAAGCACATGAGTTCATTGGCGCGCATTCACGTGAGGGGTAGCTGTGTTCCAAAACGTTTTTCAAGACATTGGAATCATCCGGTTGGAATATTATTGAAGTTCTAAGTTAAAAAGGCCCTAAAGATTGATGCTATACAAGGTTTGACACGTTTGAACGAACGTAAATAGAACTTTATTTGACTTTTCGTCGTGACATTTTGGCCGCGCTTCCTACACTTGGAGTAGCTTACTGAACGCGCAAACAATAAGGAGCTATTTGGACATAAATTATGGACTTTATCAAACAAAACAACATTTATTGTGGACCTGGTATTCCTGGAAGTGCCTTCTGATGAAGATCATCAAAGGTAAGTGAATATTTCTAATGCTATTTATGATTTTAGATGACTCCAAAATGGCGGGTATCTGTATTGCTGTATTGTCTTTTTCTGAGCGCAGTACTCAGATTATTGCAAAGTGTGCTTTCCCCGTGACGCTAGCGTCCCACCTCCCCAAGAAAGGTTAATAAGGTTTGTATCACAACTAAAGAGGCCAAATATCTTCTTAAAATTAAGCACATTAACCCTTTACAAGGGGTGTAGAGCTTAACTGTCATATACAGTTGAAGTCGGAAGTTTACATACACTTAGGTTGGAATCATTGAAACTCGTTTTTCAACCACTCCACAAATTTCTTGTTAACAAACTATAGTTTTGGCAAGTCGGTTAGGACATCTACTTTGTGCATGACACAAGTAATTTTTCCAACAATTGTTTACAGACAGATAATTTGACTCATAATTCACTGTATCACAATTCCAGTACATAAACTAAGTTGACTGTGCCTTTAATTCCAGAAAATGATGTCATGGCTTTAGAAGCTTCTGATAGGCTAATTGACATCATTGAGTCAATTGGAGGTGTGCCTGTGGATGTATTTCAAGGCCTAACTTCAAACTCAATGCCTCTTTGCTTGACATCATGGAAAAATCTAAAGAAATCAGCCAAGAACTCTTTTTTTTGTAGAATTTTTTTTGTAGACCTCCACAACTCTGGTTCATCCTTCGGAGCAATTTTCAAAACGCCTAAAGGTACCACGTTCATGTGGACAAACAATAGTACGCAAGTATAAACACCATGGGACCATGCAGCCGTCATACCGCTCAAGAAGGAGAAGCATTCTGTCTCCTAGAGATGAACGTACTTTGGTGCGAAAAGTGCAAATCAATCCCAGAACAACAGCAAAGGACCTTGTGAAGATGCTGGAGGAAACAGGTACAAAAGTATCTATATCCACAGTAAAATGAGTCCTATATCGACATAACCTGAAAGGCCGCTCAGCAAAGAAGAAGCCACTGCTCCAAAACTGCCATAACTACGATTTGCAATTGCACATGGGGACAAAGATCGTACTTTCTGAAGAAATGTCCAATGGTCTGATGAAACAAAAATAGAACTGTTTGGACATAATGGGTCTTAATAATCGTTATGTTTGGAGGAAAAATGGGGAGGCTTGCAAGTCGAAGAACACTATCCCAACAGTGAAGCACAGGGGTGGCAGCATCATGTTGTGAGGGTGCTTTGCTGCAGGAGGGACTGGTGCACTTCACAAAATAAATGGCATCATGAGGGAGGAAAATTATGTGGATATATTGAAGCAACATCTCAAGACATCAGTCAGGAAGTTAAAGCTTTATCGCAAATGGGTCTTCCATTTGGACAATGACCCCAAGCATACTTCCAAAGTTCTGGCAAAATGGCTTAAGGATAACAAAGTCAAGGTATTGGAGTGGCCATCACAAAGCCCTGACCTCAATCATATACAACATTTGTGGGCAGAACTGAAAAAGCGTGTGCGAGCATGGAGGCCTACAAACCTGACTCAGTTACACCAGCTCTGTCAGGAGGAATGGGCCAAAATTCACCCAACTTATTGTGGGAAGCTTGTGGAAGGCTACCCGAAATGTTTGACCCAAGTTAAACAATTTAAAAGGCAATGCTACTAAATACTAATTGAGTGTATGTAAACTTCTGACCCACTGGGAATGTGATGAAAGAAATAAAAGCTGAAATAAATCATTCTCTACTATTATTCTGACATTTCACATTCTAAAAATAAAGTGGTGATCCTAACTGACCTAAGACAGGGAATGTTTACTAGGATTGAAATGTCAGGAATTGTGAAAATGTTAGCCCAATGTTTGTAGAACAACTAAACTTACATGAATAACTCTAAATTAAGCATATAGGAGTACCTGTTTCTTTGTTAACCACTCAACACAGAATAGCCGCATGTGCGCACTCCCTCAAATCATTTGGAGAAAATATCCTTTCTATTTTATTCAGCTTAGTTCAGTTGTATTCTTCATACTATAAAATAATATAAAATAATGCCATGGTATAATAAGAAAATCTTGTCTGCTAAATGAACTGGTGTAGCCCACAGCCATTTGGCATAGTCACATCAGGACAACTCAGAGTATGCTATTCTGTTCTTCTGAAATAGAAAACATTTTCTTCATATTATGTTTCTTTAGACCTGTCTAAAATAAATAATGGATTTATTCTGAAGGTGTAGGCTATATTACATGGATGTATTAGACGTTTTAAAATGGAAGCAAAGAGATGCTAAATGTGTTTATGCTAATTAACGGTCAATTACCGTGACACCGACAGTTATTTCGTGACCGCCACAGCCCTAATCACAACCATTAAACTCGGAAACTGTTTTCACCATCGATCTCATGGTGAAATCCCAGAGCGGTGTCCTTCCTCTCCAGCAACTGAGTCATGAAAGACGCCTGTATTTTTGTAGTGACTGGGCTCATTGATACACCATCCAAAGTGTAATTAATAAACTTCACCATGCTCAAAGGGATATTCAGCATTTGCTTTTTTTATATATTCTTTTACACATCTACCAATCGGTGTCCTTCTTTAAGCACATTTTTACTCCTGATCTTATTTACGCTTGCATAACAAAAGGGTTGAATACGTATTGATTCAAGATCTTAGCTTTTCACTTTTAATTAATTTGTGAAAAATTTAAAAAAAATCAAAATTCCACTGACATTATGGGGTATTGTGTGTAAATCAGTGGCAAAAAAAATCTTAATTTAATACATTTTAAATTCAGGCTGTAACAACAGAATGTGGAAAAAGTAAAGAGGTGTGAATACTTTCTGAAGCCGCTATCTATACAACTGTACATGTTACACAGTCAGCGACATAGACACAAATACAGATGTGTTTAAATAGTCAAAACACATATATTGGCATAGAAAAAAAACTACACAAGCCCCCCCGCAATGTACCTGACTGGGCCACATCTGCGATGTCCACGCCCTGCTCCTGAGCCATGAAGCCTAGCACAGTGAAGATGGCAAACCCTGCCAGGAAGCTGGTGCCACTGTTCAGCAGGCACAGGAAATAACAGTCCCTGGCAAACCGCACAGACAATCAATCACTGAGTAAATATAGGGAACAGAATCTCAATGAATCACTGACTTCTAACTATGTACAAAAAAAGAACAATTAATCAATAAAACAATCAATAAATGAAACAATCAGTCAGTTAATCAATGAATCAAATATCTGATCTGCTAAATAATCGATAAATTGATTAACGAGACAATTTTAAAAAGCACACAATGGCAAGAAGACAGTCAGTCAATACATCTGAATAAATTTAATCTTTCGCAGCCCCATACAATTGATCAATCCAATCAATCAATGCAATCAAGACAGATCAATCAAAACAAGACATGAATCATTCCATAGTGGCATAAAAAGAAGGGATCATGTTCAAAAGAGTAATCAATTATCTTTATGGTCCGGCGTCAGCTTCATCTTTCAAAGAGCTGTCCAGCTACAAAAGAAGCCTGGGTCATGTTTATTGTGCACCAAACAACCCCCCCCCCACCAAAAAAAAGACAAACAGGGAGGTACCTGTCCAATAAGAAACGCACATTTTTGTTTTTCCGTTGCAAAGTGCTTTAAAACGTTTTCCATTATGTTCCCTAATGAACATGGCCCTGGGTTTGTAATTGCCAGGACCTGCATGTCAGTGTGGGAAACAGACAGTGTGGGATTTTGTTCTAGGTGGGGTATGGTGTCAGTGTTTTCCCTGTCATTCCAGGCATTCCCTATTACCTATTCCCCGGGTCAAAAGTAGTGCACTACATAGGGAATTGGGTGCCATTTGGAACAAAGGCAGGGAGTCAATTCATGAGTTGAAAATTGAAAGGTGAAATTATTCCTTTGCTTTATTTGTCTTGGTGAGCTAAGTGGATGAAATTAGTACCACTTTGTTTGTATTTGGTTTCTATCATCTACTGTGCATGTGTGAGGCTCACTTATTGCAGTCATTGTTGTATTTGTTGTAGCTTCCCAGGGCGGTAAGGCTCCCCAGACAGATGCCATAAGAGAAGAAGATCTGAGTCCCCGCATCCATCCATACCTTAACAAATAGAGATGGACGGAAGGAAGGATGGAGAGAGAAAAAGTACAAATATATGAGAGAGCGAGAGAGACAAAAGACAGAGAGAGCATGGCTGCATAGATATATGCATAGACTAGGGTGTCGAATCAAAAATGAGGGAAATAACCACACACACACAGGCATTTTTTCCCCCCTTGGCATTTTTCCTATTTTGTTGCCTTACAACCTGGAATTAAAATGTATTTTTTGGGGGGGTTTTGTATCATTTGATTTACACAACATGCCTACCACTTTGAAGATGCAAAATATTTTTTATGCTGAAACAAACAAGAAATAAGACTAAAAAACTTGAGCGTGCATAACTATTCACCACCCTCAAAGTCAATACTTTGTAGAGCCACCTTTTGCAGCTGTAAGTCTATTCGGGTATGTCTCTATAAGCTTTGCACATCTAGCCACTGGGATTTCTTCAAGGCAAAACTGCTTCAGCTCCTTCAAGTTGGATGGGTTCTGCTGGTGTACAGCAATCTTTAAGTCATAGCACAGATTCTCAATTGGATTGAGGTCTGGGCTTTGACTAGGCCATTCCAAGATATTTAAATGTTTCCCCTTAAACCACTCGAGTGTTGCTTTAGCAGCATGCTTAGGGTCGTTGTCCTGCTGGAAGGTGAACCTCCGTCCCAGTCTCAAATTTCTGGAAGACTGAAACAGGTTTCCCCTCAAGAATTTCCCTGTATTTAGTGACATCCATCATTCCTTCAATTCTGACCAGTTTCCCAGTCCCTGCCGATGAAAACATCCCCACAGCATGATACTGCCACCATGCTTTACTGTGGGGATGGTGTTCTCAGGGTGATGAGAGGTGTTGGGTTTGCACCAGACATAGCGTTTTCCTTGATGGCCAAAAAGCTCAATTTTAGTCTCATCTGACCAGAGTACCTACTTCCATATGTTTGGGGAGTCTCCCACATGCCTTCTGGCGAACACCAAACACATTTGCTTATTTTATTCTGGCCACTCTTCCGTAAAGCCCAGCTCGGTGGAGTGTACGGCTTAAAGTGGTCTTATGGACAGCTCCATCAGGGTTATCTTTGGTCTCTTTGTTGCCTCTCTGATTAATGCCCTCTTTGCCTGGTCCATGAGTTTTGGTGGGCGGGTTGTTGTGGTGCCATATTCTTAAATTTTTTTAGAATGGATTTAATGGTGCTCTGTGGGATGTTCAAAGTTACAGATATTTTTTATAACCCAACCTTGATCTGTACTTCTCCACAACTTTGTCCCTGACCTGTTTGGAGAGCTCCTTGGTCTTCGTAGTGCAGTTTGCTTGGTGGGGCCCGTTGCTTAGTGGTGTTGCAGACTCTGGGGCCTTTCAGAAAAGGTGTATATATATACACTGAGATCATGTAACAGATCATGTGACACAGCGTTCACACAGGTGGACTTTAACTAATTATGTGACTTCTGAAGATAATTGGTTGCACCAGATCTTATTTAGGGGCTTATTTAAGGACAACAAAGTCAAGGTATTACATTTACATTTAAGTCATTTAGCAGACACTCTTATCCAGAGCGACTTACAAATTGGTGCATTCATCTTACTCCAGTGGAGTGGCAATCACAAAGCCCTGACCTCAACCCTATAGAAAATGTGTGGGCAGAACTGAAAAAGCGTGTGCGAGCAAGGAGACGGTAACGATCATCTGAAAGAGGGGACCAAGATGCAGCGTGGTGAGTGTTCATATTGAATTTTAATAATACAAAACACTTGAACATAAGACACAAACGAACGCCAACAGTTCTGTCGGTGCAAACCACACAACAGAAACAACTACCCACAAAACCCCAAAGGAAAACAGGCTGCCTAAGTATGATTCCTAATCAGAGACAACGATAGACAGCTGCCTCTGATTAGGAACCCTACTCGGCCCAAAACAAAGAAATACAAAAACATAGAAAAAGGAACATAGAACGCCCACCCAATGTAACACCCTGGCCTAACCAAAATAAAGAACAAAAAAACCCTCTCTATGGCCATGGCGTTACAGAGACCTACAAACCTGACTCAGTTATACCAGCTCTGTCAGGAGGAATGGGCCAAAATTCCCCCAACCTATTGTGGGGAGCTTGTGGAAGGCTACCCGAAACATTTGACCCAAGTTAAACAATTTAAAGGCAATGCTACGAAATACTAATTGAGTGTATGTAAACTTCTGACCCACTGGGAATGTGATGAAATAAATCAATCATTCTCTCTGCTATTATTCTGACATTTCACATTCTTAAAATAAAGTGGTGATCCTAACTGACCTAAGACAGTGAATTTTTACTGGGATAAACATTTCAGGAATTGTGAAAAACTGAGTTTAAATGTATTTGGCTAAGGTGTATGTAAACTTCCGACTTCAACTGTATAGTACTAGTCAAAAGTTTGGACACACCTACTCATTCCAGGGTTTTTCTTTATTTTAACTATGTTCTACATTGTAGAAAAGGGAAGACATCAAAACTATGAAATAACATATATGGAATCATGTAGTAACCAAAAAAGTGTTAAACTAATGAACATACACTACCGTTCAAAAGTTTGGGGTCACTTAGAAATGTCCTTGTTTTTGAAATTACAGTGTAGACATTGTTAATGTTGTAAATGACTATTGTAGCTGGAAACGGCAGATTTTTTATGGAATACCTACATTGGCGCCAATTATCATCAACCATCACTCCTGCGCTCCAATGGCAGGTTGTGTTAGCTAATCGAAGTTTATTATCTTAAAATGCTAATTGATCATTAGAAAACCCTTTTGCAATAATGTTAGCACAGCTGAAAACTGTTGTCTGATTAAAGAAGCAATAAAACTGGCCTTCTTTAGACTAGTTGAGTATCTGGAGCATCAGCATTTGTGGGTTTGATTACAGGCTCAAAATGGCCAGTAACAAAGACCTTTCTTGTGAAACTCGTCAGTCTATTCTTGTTCTGAGAAATGAAGGCTATTCCATGCGAGAAATTGCCAGGAAACTGAAGATCTCGTACAATGCTGTGTACTACTCCCTTCACAGAACATCGCAAACTGGCACTAACCAGAATAGAAAGAGGAGTGGGAGGCCCTGAGCAAGAGGACAAGTACAAGAGTTTCTAGTTTGAGAAACAGACGCCTCACAAGTCTTCAACTGGCAGCTTCGTTAAATAGTACCCACAAAACACCAGTCTCAACGTCAGCAGTGAAGAGGCGACTCCGGGATGCTGGCCTTCTAGAGTTGCAAAGAAAAAGCTAGATCTCAGACTGGCTAATAAAAATAAAAGCACAGATCCAAACTATGCAATAACTATTTACGGAAGAAGCAGGTAGCTGGTATTCTGTATTTTTTCTCTGTATACATAAATGATGTCGCTCTTGCTGCTGGTGAATCTCTGATCCACCTCTACGCAGACGACACCATTCTGTATACTTCTGGCCCTTCTTTGGACACTGTGTTAACAACCCTCCAGACGAGCTTCAATGCCATTCAACTCTCCTTCCGTGGTCTCCAACTGCTCCTAAACACAAGTAAAACTAAATGCATGCTCTTCAACCGATCGCTGCCTGCACCTGCCCGCCCATCCAGCATAACTTCTCTGGACGGTTCTAACTTAGAATTTGTGGACAACTACAAATACCTAGGTGTCTGGTTAGACTGTAAACTCTCCTTCCAGACTCACATCAATCATCTCCAATCCAAAGTGAAATCTAGAATTGGCTTCCTATTTCGCAACAAAGCATCCTTCACTCATGCTGCCAAACATACCCTCGTAAAACTGACCATCCTACCAATCCTCGACTTCGCTGATGTCATTTACAAAATAGCCTCCAATACCCTACTCAACAAGCTGGATGCAGTCTATCACAGTGCCATCCGTTTTGTCACCAAAGCCCCATATACAACCCACCACTGCGACCTGTATGCTCTCGTTGGCTGGCCTTCACTTCATAATCGTCGCCAAACACATTGGCTCCAGGTCATCTACAAGACCCTGCTAGGTAAAGTCCCCCCTTATCTCCGCTCACTGGTCACCATAGCAGCACCCACCTGTAGCACGCGCTCCAGCAGGTATATCTCTCTGGTCACCCCTAAAGCCAACTCCTCCTTTGGTCGTCTCTCCTTCCAGTTCTCAGCTGCCAATGACTGGAACGAACTACAAAAATCTCTAAAACTGGAAACACTTATCTCCCTCACTAGCTTTAAGCACCAGCTGTCAGAGCAGCTCACAGATCTCTGCACCTGTACATAGCCCATCTTTAATTTAGCCCAAACTACCTCTTCCCCTACTGTATTTATTTATTTTATTTATTTTGCTCCTTTGCACCATATTATTTATATTTTAACTTTTAACTTTCTTCAAACTACAAATCTACCATTCCAGTGTTTTTCTTGCCATACTTTATTTACTTTGCCACCATGGCATTTTTTTGCCTTTACCTCCCTTATCTCACATCATTTGCTCACATTGTATATAGTCTTATTTTTTTTCTACTGCATCATTGATTGTATGTTGTTTTACTCCATGTGTAACTCTGTGTTTTTGTATGTTGTCGAACTGCTTTGCTTTATCTTGGCCAGGTCGCAATTGTAAATGACAACTTGTTCTCAACTTGCCTACCTGGTTAAATAAAGGTGAAATAAATTAAAAAAATATATTTTTTTAATGAAATGGCTAGCACAAACCTACTGAGCTGTTGTGGGAGCAGCTTGACTGTATGGTACATAAGTGCCCATCAAGCCAATCCAACTTGTGGGAGGTGCTTCAGGAAGCATGGGGTGAAATCTCTTCAGATTACCTCAACAAATTGACAACTAGAATGCCTAAGGTCTGCAAGGCTGTAATTACTGCAAATGGAGGATTCTTTGACGAAAGCAAAGTTTGAAGGACACAATTATTTTTTCAATTAAAAATCATTATTTATAACCTCGTCAACATCTTGACTATATTTCCTATTCATTTTGCAACTAATTTCATGTATGTTTTCATGGAAAACAAGGACATTTCTAAGTGACCCCAAACTTTTGAACGGTAGTGTGTCTTCACTACTTTTCTAAAATGTAGAAAATAATACAAATAAAGAAAACTCTTGAATGAGTAGGTGTGTCCAAACTTTTGACTGGTACTGTATATATACACACACACACACACACACACACACACACACACACATATATTTTCCTTTATTATATTCCCCTAACCCTTACACCCCTCCCCTAATTGGAGTAAAATAATGGACAACACTACTTCCAGCTTATACATTCTATATGAATTTTACGGACACAATGTATTTTACAATAGTTATTTGGTTTAATCCCATCCTTCAGCTACCCTCAACCCCTCCCATCTTTTTCCACTTGCCATATATTTTTCAACTGTGCTGTTTCAAAAGTTCTGAACCTTTCTATTCTCATAGGAAAATTACATCAGGTAGGCTGGATATATGATATATACTTTATTGTCCCCTATGGGAAATTTGAATTCGAAAATAGATGCTTGGATGCTGTGCGAGAATGAAGATTAACTGACAGGCTCACTTTACCGTTAAACTCGTCATCTTTGTTCTCGAAACCGCAGGACAAAAAAAACAAGAGCGGTAAGATAGATTATTTGTTTAGGGTGCATTGCGGCCACACAAAGGGGACGCCGCCGGGAAATTCGAGGCATTATCAAGTGCTTGTCAAATTGAAAATGAGAGACAGATGAAGTGTGTACAGCCTGCACAAAAAACAAAGCAGAGCTTATGCCTTCAAGTTACTTTTTTCAAATCATCATTAGAGATGCGTCATGTAGCATTACAATGTATTAAAAATCCAAATATAGAGCCCAATGTTTGTAGAACAACTAAAGTTACATTAATAACTCTAAATTAAGCATATAGGAGTACCTATTTCCGGTAACCGAAAGGTTGCTAGATCGAATCCCCGCTGACAAGGTAAAAATCTGTTGTTCTGCCCCTGAACAAGCCAGTTAACCTACTGTTCCTTGGCCAACATTGTAAATAAGAATTTGTTCTTAATTGACTTGCGTAATAAAAAAAATTAAATCAGGACCTAACATATGTGTGCTATTCTTTTCTTTTGAAATAGACAACATTTTCTTCATATCATGTTTCTTTAGACCTGTCTAAAATAAATAATGGATTTATTGTGGTGTAGGCTATATTACATTAGAGTTATTAAAATGTAGATGTTCCAAATGTCTGCATCAGTGGTGTTAATTAACAGTCAATTACCGTGAGACCGACAATTAGTTTCTTGACATTCACCGGCTGACGAAATTTCGTGACCGCCACATCCCTAATTATGACGACTTCCAGAGGACGTCCTTCAACTTATCAGAGCTCTTGCAGCATAAACTGACATGTTGTCCATCCACTTAAAGGATCAGAGAATGAATCTAGTACCGAAAGCATAAACTATAGCTAGCTCACACTGCCGTACATAGTGTGAGGTGAGTAGTTGACTCAAAGAGAGAACAACAATATTTTTACAGTTTTGAACAAACACATTTTTTCAAAATTTAAAGGAGAAGCAGCAGAAGGAGAGCTAGCTATATTTGCTGTATTGTTTTCTTCTGTTTAGTTTACCTTTCACTTACTTAGCTAGCTAATTTAGCATATTCAACAACCTGAATCAAACACTGAGACGAATGCAATTTATGTTAGCTAGCTGGCTAAGGCAATCTAACACTGCAACTCTTCCAAGTGAAAGTAAGCTTTTAGTCATATTAATTTATTGCCAACGGGGCTGGCCGGTGTAACTGCTAAACAGCTTGCTGTACACTGTACTGCGTGATTGTACATATGGATTGGATTGTGGGTTTACTAATGAGTCAGTTCTAGTAGCTATGTTGACTATGACGTTAGATAATATGGTGACAACGATGTCGGCAGTGTAGTGGTTAATGGTTATGGTATGAAGGTTTGGCTTGGAGAGTTTTTTTTCAATTGGTCACAGATAGCTGTTGTGTTGTGCACTGAAGTCTACAAGCAAAGGGAAAAAGTGAGAGGAGGAGAGCGCATAGATGTCAGAGAAGGATTTATACAATGAGGAAAGTGATGATGCTGTATGTGGCTGCTAAGAAAGTGAACTGTTTGCGCGGGTGATCATGGGTATACTTATTCTGCAGATTCTGTTGCAAAATGTTTCCTAAATGGAAGCAAACGCAATGAAACAGGGATGAACCGAGCTGAATTTGTTTTAGTTGCAAAACGGAAGGTTTTGCAACTGTTTGGACAAATGATTACACACCAGATCAGCTAGATGCAGGCAAGAGGGTGCAAGATGGTATTGAATGTGTCACTGTCTGTCACCTTGATTACTCCAATTACTCTCGACCTGTGCACCTACGTTATAAACTTTCCCTTGTAGGCTAGGTTGTAGCAACCTTATGATGGGTATAGCGCAAATTTAAGTATCATGTAGTAGCCTAAACCTATGTAACATTGAGCTGGGTAAAAGGAATATCAGTCATCCAATATACTGTAATAGAAATAAGGCCATGCTCAAAGAAAACAAAATCGTCCTCCCTAATCTTAAACGGCACCGACCGCCACTGGTATTATATGGTATGTCGCCCAAGCCAAATAATCATATTTGTCTTCATAAAATGTGTTTATAACATAAGGAAGAGAAATGTCAACACCAAAGTGGTTTTCAACCACTCTGGGCAGAGTGGGTGGACACAATAATAGACTGATTCAGACTAGACCAACTCCAATAGAGGGGTGGTTGGGACTGGCTAAAAAGCAGCCAGTCCAATCAGTATCCTCTCAGAAATTAGGCATGTTTACCAGGGTCGTGTTTATTAGGGCACACATTGAAAAACGTTCTAAAAGGTTTCACAATGTCAGCGTTTCTTATTGGACAAGTTCTGGTAGTCTCTCCCTGTTTCAGTCAGTTTTCTTCAGTTTTGTGCCTAATGAAAAAAGACCCAGCATGTTCGCGGGTATGGTCGTGGGTAGTGGGCGGGTATGAGGGTGGGTCACAGGTACCTGTGGGTCTGCCAAGCGGGTGATGTTGGGATTGAGGTAGTAGACGATGCCCTGGGCAGCTCCAGGCAGGGTGATGCCACGTACCAGCAGGATGGCCAGCATCACATAGGGGAACGTGGTGGTAAGGTAGACCACCTGGAACAACAGTAGGATAGCTTCTAGATCAATAATATCTCAAATCCAACTGAGAATGGCATGATAACTTCTAGAATCTAGATTCTATATCATATGTCTTTCAAAGATAATTCGTAAAAATCTAAATAACTTCACAGATTTTCATTGTAAAGGGTTTAAACACTGTTTCCCATGCTTGTTTCCCAATGAACCATAAACAATTAACCCCTGTGCGGCCTCGGACATCCAGCGAAAAATCCTATTGCCATTAGCATAACAAAATGTAATAATTTTTTTTTTTCAATTTTTTTTTCAAATTATATCGTTTTATAGATACACCTCTCCTGAATCGAACCACGTTGTCCGATTTCAAAAAGGCTTTACAGTAAAAGCAAAACATTAGATTATGTTAGGAGTATATCGTAAAAGTAGGCACATAGCCATTTTCCGACCAACCACATGCATCACAAATAACCAAAAAACAGCTAAATGCAGCACTAACCTTTGACAATCTTCATCAGATGACACACCTAGGACATCATGTTACACAATACATGCATTCTTTTGATCGATAAAGTTCATATTTATATATAAAACAGCATTTTACATCGGCGCGTGACGTTGACTAACTATTTTCCCTCAAATGCATCCAGTGAAACAGTGCTACAATTTACTAAATTACTATTCGAAAACATTTTTAAAATGTAATATTGTCATTCTAAGATTTATAGATGAATATCTCTTGAAAGCACCTGTAATACCAGATTTAAAAATAACTTTACTGGGTAATCACATTTTGCGATAAAAGGGGATGCGATACTCAGAAAATTACCTAGTAAATACAGGTCTGCGCCATCTTGGAACAAACGCATATCACATCTAGTCTTGTATACTATTGTCAATAATCCCTTACCTTTGGTTGTCTTCATCAGAAAGCACTTCCAGAAATCCCAGGTCCACAACAAATGTATTTTCGTTCGAAAAAGTTAATCCTTTATGTTCCATTAGCTTGTTGTTGTTAGCGCGTCTGAAAGCTAATCCAAATGCTCCGTCGGCCACAAGACAGCCATTTCGAGAAAGTGCATTTTTTTCCCCATTTAGGTTCGTTCAAACATGTCAAACGTTGTTGAAAAACGCCCTGAGGATTTATGTTATACAAGAGAGCCAATAAGATTCAAGGAGGATGATTGCATTGTGTTTCAAAACGTTTCGAAAGGGGAGGGTAACCAGGGGCGCCGGCGTCATAATGGTGATGGCCCTCTCCGTGTGACCACGTTCCACTGCGTCTCATTCATTCAGTTTTCACAGTAGGAGTCTCAAACCACTTTGTAAAGACTGGGGACATCTAGTGGAAGCAATAGGAAGTGCTCAATGAAGCATAGCTCACGGTGTGATTAATAGGCAACGTGATGAAGTTGAGTTCGCAATTCAGAATTCCACTTCCTGTTTCAATCGGTCTCGGGGTTTTGACTGCCATATGAGTTCTGTTATACTCACAGACACCATTCAAACAGTTTTAGAAACTTTAGGGTGTTTTCTATCCACAAGTATTAATTATATGCATATCCTAGCTTCTGAGTTTGAGTAGTAGGCCGTTTAAAATGGGCACAATTTTTTTGCAAAAATCGCTGTAGCGCCCCCTATCCTAGGGGAACGCCAAGAGGTTTTAATGAACATGCACCTGTGGAATGGTCATTAAGACACTAACAACTTACAGACGGTAGGCAATTAAGGTAACACTTATGAAAACTTAGGACACTAAAAGAGGCCTTTCTACTGACTCTGAAAAACACCAAAAGAAAGACGCCCAGGGTCCCTGCTCATCTGCGTGAACGTGCCTTAGGCATGCTGCAAGGAGGCATGAGGACTGCAGACGTGGCCAGGGCAATAAATTGCATTGTCTGTACTGTGAGACGCCTAAGATAGGACGGACAGCTGATCATCCTTGCAGTGGCAGACCACGTGTAACAACACCTGCACAGGATCGGTACATCCGAACATCACACCAGCGGGACAGGTACAGGATGGCAACAACTGCTTGAGTTACACCAGGAACGCACAATCCCTCCATCAGTGCTCAGACTGTTTGCAATAGGCTGAGAGAGGCTGGACTAAGGGCTTGTAGGCCTGTTGTAAGGCAGGTCCTCACCAGACATCACTGGCAACAATGTCGCCTATGGGCACAAACCCACCGTCGCTGGACCAGACAGGACTGGCAAAAAATGCTCTTCACTGACGAGTCGTGGATTTGTCTCACCGGGGTGATGGCCAGATTAGTGTTTATCGTTGAAGGAATGAGCGTTACACCGAGGCCTGTACTGTGGAGCGGGATCGATTTGGAGGTGGAGGGTCTGTCATGATCTGGGGCGGTGTGTCACAGCATCATCGGACTGAGCTTGTTGTCATTGCAGGCAATCTCAATGCTGTGCGTTACAGGGAAGACATGCTCCTCCCTCTTGTGGTACCCTTCCTGCAGGCTCATCCTGACATGACCCTCCAGCATGACAATGCCACCAGCCATACTGCTCGTTCTGTGCGTGATTTCCTGCAAGACAGGAATGTCAGTGTTCTGCCATGGCCAGCGAAGAGCCCAGAACTCAACCCCATTGAGCACATCTGGGACCTGTTGGATCGGAGGGTGAGGGCTAGGGCCATTCCCCCCAGAAATATCCGGGAACTTGCAGGTAGGTGCCTTGGTGGAATAGTGGGGTAACATCTCACAGCAAGAACTGACAAATCTGGTGCAGTCCATGAGGAGATGCACTGCAGTTGGTGGCCACACCAGATACTGACTGTTATTTTTAATTTTGACCCCCCCTTTGTTCAGGGACACATTATTCCATTTCTGTTAGTCACATGTCTGTGGAACTTGTTCAGTTTATGTCTCAGGTGTTGAATCTTGTTATGTTCATACAAATATTTACACATGTTAAGTTTGCTGAAAATAAATGCAGTTGACAGTGAGAGGACATTTCTTTTTTTGCTGAGTTCATATTCTATATCAGGTATTCCCAAACTGGGGTACCCCCAGGGGTATGCACAATGCCGTCGGGGGTACGCCAAATATAAAATGTGAATCACATTTTTATAGAGATTTTTTCTTCTTCACACTTTCAAACAGTCAATTTTTTCCAACGGGGCTATACATTTGGGAGAGGATTTTTTTCTCGCCTGAGTAGCCTCTTTGCACTGCCAAATATAAAATTAAACCATCTAGTGTTCAGCGAAATACCAACACAATGTCAAATACAGGTAGCCTAGTCAAATAATTAACATCCAATCACATTAACCGTTACTCTCTCAAGGGAAACCTTCACTCTTGCGAAGACATTTAGAAATGAAACATGACAATTTTAAAAATAAGCCACGGGAGTTTTTTGAGCGAGAATAAAGACGACTTTCGAGTAGTAATACATGTATAAAAGCAATAGATACCATTAATAAGAAGGGGCTAGAAGAGTCTTATAATGTTGAGCTAACGAGTGGCTAGGACAGGCAAGCCCTTTTGTGGAGGACTTAATTCTCTTCCTGCCGCTGCGGATATGGCTGGGACAATGCTACTAGGAAAAGGGCAAAAAAATTATACAGACAATGACTTCATCAAACACTTTTTCACAACGCATCAGTAACATGGCAGGAGATGTTTTGAAAGAATTATTGCTTCGCATACAAGCCAGTGAATTATATGCGTTACAGCTGGATGAGTCAACAGACGTGGCGGGCCTGGCACAGATCCTGGTATATGTCCGTTACGTTTATGGGGGGTCAATTAAGGAAGACATCCTCTTCTGCAAACCACTGGAAACCAGGACAACAGAGGATATTTTTAAGTACTGGACAGCTTTGTGACATCAAATGGACTTCAGTGGTCAAGATATGTTGGTATCTGTACTCATGGCGCAAAAGCCATGACAGGGAGACATAGAGGAGTGGAAACGTGCGTGCAAGCAGTTGCTCCCGACGCCACTTGGGTACACTGCAGCATCCACAAGAGGCTCTTGCTGCCAAGGGAATGCCTGACAGCTTGAAAATGTTTTGGACACTACTGTAAAAATTGTTAACTTTGTTAAAGCAAGGCCCCTGAACTCTCTTGTATTTTCTGCATTATGCAATGATATGGGCAGCGACCATGTAATGCTTTTACAACATACAGAAGTGTGCTGGTTATCAAGGGGCAAAGTATTGACACGTTTTTTTGAATTGAGAGACAAGCTTAAAGTTCTCTTTACTGACCATAATTTTCACTTGTCTGACCTCTTGCATGATGACGAGTTTCTCACACGACTGGCCTATCTGCATGATGTTTTTTCTCGCCTGAAGGATCTGAATCTAGGATCACAGGGTCTCTCCGCAATTATATTCAAAATTGAGGCTATGATTAAGAAGTTGGAGCTCTTTTCTGTCTGCATTAACAAGGACAATACACAGGTCTTTCCATCATTGTATGATTTTTTGCATGCAAATGAACTCAAGCTTACGGACAATGTCAAATGTGATGTAGCGAAGCACCTGAGTGAGTTGGGTGTGCAATTACGCAGGTACTTTCCCGAAACGGACGACACAAACAACTGGATTCCTTATCCTTTTCATGCCCTGCCTCCAGTACACTTACCGATATCTGAACATGAGAGACTCATACAAATTGCAACAAGCAGTTCTGTGAAAATGTAATTTAATCAAAAGCCACTGACAGATTTCTGGATAGGGCTGCGCTCAGAGTTTCTTGCCTTGGTAAATCACGCTGTTAAGACACTGATGCTCTATGTGAGAGTGGATTCTCGGCCCTCACTAGCATGAAAACTAAATACAGTCAGAGACTGTGTGTGGAAAATTATTTAAGACAGACTCTCTCCAATACAACATTGTAGAGTTATGTGCATCCTTTCAAACACACCCTTCTCATTAACCTCTATGGGCTAGGGGGCAGCATTGAGAATTTTGGAAAAAATATGTGCCCATTTTTAACTGCCTCCTACACCAACTCAGAAGCTAGAATATGCATATTATTGTTCAGGTTTGGATAGAAAACACCCTAAAGTTTCTAAAACTGTTTGAATGGTGTCTGTGAGTATAACAGAACTCCTATGGCAGGCAAAAACCTGAGAAGGTTTCATGCAGGAAGTACCCTGTCTGACAAGGTGTTGTTGTTCTTGCTTCTGTTTATTGAAGAGTCAGGATCTTAGCTGTAACGTGACAATTCCTAGGGCTCCAATAGGCTCTCAGAACCCGGGAAAAACCTGAACGATGACGAGGCAGCCTCAGGCTGAAACACATTATCCCCTTTTCCAAGTGTCCCATCAGTGGACAATAGAATTAGGCGCGTGCGCGATTCGCCCCCGTGGAGTTTTTTCCTTCGGCTGTTTAGCTAATTGCAGATTCCCGGTCGGAATATTATCGCTTTTCTACGAGATAAATTGCATAAAAATTGATTTTAAACAGCGGTTGACATGCTTCGAAGTACGGTAATGGAATATTTAGACATTTTTTGTCACGTTCTGCGCAAAGCGCGACCGTGATTTAGCATTCTGATAGTGTCTAGAACGCACGAACAAAACGCCGCTGTTTGGATATAACGATGGATTATTTGGGACCAAACCTACATTTGTTATTGAAGTAGAAGTCCTGGGAGTGCATTCTGACGAAGAACAGGAAAGGTAAGACCATTTTTCTTATAGGAAATGTGATTTTGGTGAAGGCTAAACTTGCCGGGTGTCTAAATAGCTAGCCCGTGATGGCTGGGCTATGTACTTAGAATATTGCAAAATGTGCTTCATCCGAAAAGCTATTTTAAAATCGGACATATCGAGTGCATAGAGGAGTAATGTATCTATAATTCTTAAAATAATTGTTATGCTTTTTGTGAACGTTTATCGTGAGTAATTTAGCAAATTGTTAGTAAATTCCCCGGAAGTTTGCGGGGGGTATGCTTTTTCTGAACGTCACATGCTAATGTAAAAAGCTGGTTTTTGATATAAATATGAACTTGATTGAACAGACATGCATGTATTGTATAACATAATGTCCTAGGGTTGTCATCTGATGAAGATCATAAAAGGTTAGTGCTGCATTTAGCTGTGGTTTGGGTTTTTGTGACATTATATGCTAGCTTGAAAAATGGGTGTCTGATTATTTCTGGCTGGGTACTCTGCTGACATAATCTAATGTTTTGCTTTCGTTGTAAAGCCTTTTTGAAATCGGACAGTGTGGTTAGATTAACGAGAGTCTTGTCTTTAAATAGCTGTAAAATAGTCATATTTTTGAGAAATTGAAGTAACAGCATTTCAAACGTTTTAAAAATCGCGCCACAGGATTACACTGGCTGTTACGTAGGTGGGACGAATTCGTCCCGCCGGTCCCATAGAGGTTAACCTGTGGTGAGTTATTCACCATTTTTTTTATGAACAAATAAGGTTTTATATGTAAAATGGCTAAATAAAAGACCAAAATTATTGATTATTATTATTATTATTTGTGCTCTGGTCCTTTAAGAGCTCTGTCACTTCCCACGAGCCGGGTTGTGACAAACTCACACTCATTCTTATGTTTAATGAATGTATTGTATAGTGTGTGTGTGGCAGACTTCAAATGATGGCAAAAAACAACATTTGAGAGTGCGCTGACCCTGGTGCTAGAGGGGGTATGCAACTGGAAGTTGAATGTTTGAAGGGGTACGGGACTATAAAAAGTTTGGGAACCACTGTTCTATATCAATCACATCTGTTCAACTGTATATCTATGATACCTTCTATATCAACCATATCTATGCTGTCCATCTCCGATCCATTGGCCATGAAGGTTTAAGTGGAATCCTTCATGTACAGTACTCCCACAGCAAAGGAGGTATGATTGCTGTTGGTTGATAGCAGGGTTGTTCAATTTCGGTCCTGGAGGGCTGAAACACTTCTAATTTTGGTTTCTACCTGGTAGTTAATTGCACTCACCAGGTGTTCCAGGTCTGAATCAGTCCCTGATTAGAAGGAGTGGATGAAAACCATACGATTTAGCCAGAATGGGTGAGGTGTGTGATGGCTTTAGGTCAAGCTCATTGGTGAGTGTTTCCTTGAGGTGGTTGCTGAAAATCAGATTGGTCAAGCCTTTCTATGTGTGGTATCTGAGTCTGGAATTGCTCAGGGGCGTATGTATGTATGTATGTATGTATGTATGTATGTATGTATGTATGTATGTATGTATGTATGTATGTATGTATATATATATATACATATACACATATACACATACATACATACACATACATACATACATACATACATACATATATTACAGTACCAGTCAAGTTTGGACACACCTACTCAAGCAAGGGTTTTTCTTTATTTGTACCATTTTCTACACTGTAGAATAATAGTTAAGACGTCAAAACTATGAAATAACACACATAGAATCATGTAGTAACCAAAAAATGTGTTAAACAAATCAAAATATATTTTATATTTGAGATTCTTCAAAGTAGCCACCGTTTGCCTTGATTATAGCTTTGCACACTCTTGGCATTCTCTCAACCAGCTTTATGTGGTAGTCACCTGGAATGCATTTTAATTAACAGGTGTGCCTTCTTAAAAGTAAATTTGTGGAATTTCTTTCCTTCTTAATGCGTTTGAGCCAATCAGTTGTGTTGTGACAAGGTAGGGGTGGTATACAGACGATAGCCCTATTTGGTAAAAGACCAAGTCCATATTATGGCAAGAACAGCTCCAAATAAGAAAAGAGAAGCGACAGTCCATCATTACTTTAAGACATGAAGGTCAGTCTATCCGGAAAATTTCAAGAACTTTGAAAGTTTCTTCAAGTGCAGTCACAAAAACCATCAAGCGCTATGATGAAGCTGGCTCTCATGAGGACCGCCAAAGGAAATGAAGACCCAGAGTTACCTCTGCTGCAGAGGATAAGTTCATTAGAGTTAACTGCAGATTGCAGCCCAAATAAATGCTTCACGGAGTTCAAGTAACAGACACATCTTAACATCAACTGTTCAGATGAGACTGCGTGAATCAGAGTCAGGCCTTCATGGTTGAATTGCTGCAAAGAAACCACTACTAAAGGACAGCAAAAAGAAGAGACTTGCTTGGCCCAAGAAACACGAGCAATGGACATTAGACCGGTGGAAATCTGTCCTTTCGTCTGATGAGTCCAAATTTGAGATTTTTGGTTCCAACCGCTGTGTCTTTGTGAGTCACAGAGTAGTTGAACGGATGATCTCCGCATGTGTGGTTTCCACCGTGAAGCATGGACGAGGAGGTGCGATGGTGTGGGGGTGCTTTGTTGGTGACACTGTCATTCATTTATTTTGAATTCAAGGGACACTTAACCAGCATGGCTACCACAGCATTCTGCAGCGATATGCCTTCCCATCTGGTTAACGCTTAGTAGGACTATCATTCCTTTTCATCAGGACAATGACCCAACACACCTCCAGGCTGTGTAAGGGCTATTTAACCAAGAAGGGAGAGTGATGGAGTGCTGCACAATCACCCAACCTCAACCCAATTGAGATGTTTAGGAATGAGTTGGACCGCAGAGTGAAGGAAAAGCAGCCAACAAGTGCTCAGCATATGTGGGAACTCCTTCAAGACTGTTGGAATAGCAATCCAGGTCAAGCTGGTTGAGAGAATGCTAAGAGTGTGCAAAGCTGTCATCAAGGCAAAGGGTGGCTACTTTGAAGAATCTCAAATATATAATAAAACCCTTTTTGGGTTACTACATGATTCCATATGTGTTATTTCATAGTTTTGATGTCTTCACTATTATTCTACAATGTAGAAAATAGTACAAATAAAGAAAAACCCTTAAATGAGTAGGTGTGTCCAAACTTTTGACTGGTACTGTATATATAAGCACACATCAAAATCCACAAAGAAATGGTTCATTGACCACAAAATTTACATTTTGCCTTGGTCTCCGGACTTGAACACCATTGAAAACCTGTGGTTTCAATGGAAGATGGCAGTCAATAAGCACACAAAAAGGATATCAAAGATCTGGAAAGATTCTGTATGGAGGAATGGTCTAAGATTCCTCCCAATGTGTTCTCCATTCTCATAAAACATTTTAGAAAAAGGCCCAGTGGCATTATCCTCGCCAGGTGAGGTAGTGAAAGGTTTTGAAAGCAGGGGTTTCAATTTTGACCCCTTCCTTTGAGGAAAAAATGTATTACTTGGTAAACAAAATTTCTCTCTCAGCAATTGTATTAGTATAAAATAATATAATTTCCCCCAAAAAAATGTAATACAATATAGCTCAGTATTTCAATTATTTATTCTATACAGCATTTTTGCTAATCTCTGTCAAGCGTGTCAATAATTTCAGACCCCACTGTATGTATGTGTATTTGTGCTCACCTTGCCAGTGGATTTGACCCCCTTCCACACACAGAAGTAGCAGACGACCCAGACTAGCAGCAGACACAGAGCCAGCCTCAAGCTGACTGGCCCCAGCTCATCTGGTCCACTGGACAGCTGCAGGACCTCCCGCCTGGACGGATGGACAGACGGACACACAGACACAATTAATAATACCCCCAATAGACACAAGACTAAGCATGAACCTGTTTAAAGCCACTGTAATGCCAAAGGTAGATTATGATCACTCTACTCTTGGTAAAACTGAACCCCCTAAAACCAAACCCCTGTTGGAAATGTGACCCTACTTCGTCTACAATGTCCTTCTCTCCAGTCTTCTCTATGTCCCCTAATACGTACTTTGGCAATTCACGGACACACCATTGTTAATACCTCACATTTTAAAATGCCAGCCCAAAGCTGCATATAATGCCCCTTTACTTAATTTCTAAGAAAACAAAATGCAGTAGTGTTGTAAGGAATGTGGGTGAGACTCACTCCCAGAACTCGATGACAGGTGAGGTAGAGTTCTCTGGTAGGCTGGTCCCAGAGGTTAGGTTCTGAGAGTCAAACAACACACAGGTATCTACAAGACAGACAGAACTTCAACACATGATCACCTTAACTAAACTCACCTTAGCCCAACTCAACATCCATAACATCCCATACCTCTTTCTCTTCCAAAGAAAAAAAAAGTGGTTTACAGTTTCCCAATTGTTTACACACTAAAACTGGCCCATGAGGCACAACAACCCAAACATGTAACTAATTTAGCAGAACCATACACCAAATCTGCAATACTACTGGCACATGTTTTGCTTTACACTCAGATTGCAATTCTATAACAAACATCTGGCAAAACACACACAATTCACTACCTGCACAACCTTCACAACTAAAATCTTGTGTGCAAATGAAAAGCAACACTATTCAACAAGCTAAGCTCAATTACCAATTGATCACGTTCACTCTTCATATGTGCAAACACTAATTGAGTAAATGTTCACTTTGCAATCAGACTTTTGCTATGGATAAAAAGGCTACATGTGAGTACTTTGTTTGGAGAACAATGGAAGCAAACTTGGCAGGAAGAGGTAGAGATGGAGGAGGACAAGAACAAGGATAGTTCTCTCTGAAATTCTGGCGACTGATGGACCATGTGGTCAACCATGCCTTGACCTTGAGAGAGGCTGTGCAGAGAGTGCTGCCCGATCTTTACCGTAACATCCATCATCCGGACGTTCCAAAATGAGAATAGGTACGTACTTGGACCTATCTACTACTTGACAGTAGTACAACAAAGCACAGTAAAGAATGTAGATTCCAGTACATACTGTAAGGGGAAACAAAGTAAATGTTTTATGTATTATGTATTATTGTATGTATGAAATTGGGAGCTATACTACTTTGTAACATGTTTATCTTGTATATACTGTACTACTAGTAGCTATTACTGTAGCGTTTACGGTGCTGTATGCATTTTGTTTTTGTAGAACTGAAAGACGACCACCACGTGGTGGTAGAACCTGTCTATTTACAGACGAACAGGAGGCTGCCATTGCAAAATCCAACAACAGATTATTGAAAACACTGCCATCTTCCATAACATCAGAGTGAGCTTACCAACCATCCTTAAGAAACACCGTTGATGAAGCAGATCTACAGAGACCCATTTGAAAGGAATTCCCAAAGACTGAAGGATAAACGGTATGATATGTGCAAGTAGGTAATGTTCTAGTATTACACTCTTGAAACATTAGAAACTCATTGATGTTGCCAGTGAACTTTACTATACAGCAATTTCACTATTTACTGTCATTTCAGAAAAGCATTGAGTTGAATGAAAGTCTCATCCCCTAGGAACTCGTATGAGGGTGTATTCAATTTAGCGAAGACGAAAGGAAGGACCAACATCATTGGTCAACGCGCCATGATTGATGTACCTGGCCAGGGCAGGTACATCAATATGCGCAGCTATGAGCCACAATGGGGTCCTCCCCCATATGCGCAGCTATGAGCCACAATGGGGTCCTCCACCGCCATGCCACCCATGGACCATACAACACTGCCCATCTCCTACATTTCCTGAACACCTTTACATGACAATCATTTTCAGCCAGAGCAGAGAGGGCCAGGTGATCCTGAGCAGCAAATGCATGTTTCAATTTGGGACAACGTGACATTCCATCGGGCTGCTCAGGTCCGCAACAGGTTCCATGACCATCCCAGGTTTACAATTCTCTATCTCCCACCATATTCCCCATTTCTCAACCCCATTGAGGAGTTGTTTTTAGCACGGCGGTGGAAGGTGTATGATCACAAACCCCATGAACGTATGGCCCTTCTCCAGGCAATGGCCTGTGATGACATTCCAGCAGAGTCCTGTCAGGGGTGGATGCGTCATGCCAGAAGACATTTTCCCCGCTGTCTGACCAAGGAGAATATTGCCTGTAATGTTAATGAAAAACTGTGGCTGGACCAAAACAACAGACATGACAGATTGTTTTCGCAATGGAGTATTTGTTTCTTGATTTTACTGTATTTCGACAGTTTCTTTATCTATTCCGTAGAATTGATCTAACATACAGTTTGGCCTATTTTTCTGCCTTTGCATATGCAAAATACAGTTGAAGTCGGAAGTTTACATACACGTAGGTTGGAGTCATAAAAGCTCGTTTTTCAACCACTCCACAAATTTCTTGATAACAAACTATAGTTTTGGCAAGTCGGTTAGGACATCTACTTTGTGCATGACACAAGTAATTTTTCCAACAATTGTTTACAGAGAGATTATTTCAATTATAATTCACTGTATAACAATTCCAGTGAGTCAGAAGTTTACATACACTAAGTTGACTGTGCCTTTAAACAGCTTGGAAAATTCCAGAAAATTACGTCATGGCTTTAGAAGCTTCTGATAGACTAATTGACATGATTTGAGTCAATTGGAGGTGTACCTGTGGATGTATTTCAAGGCCTACCTTCAAACTCAGTGCTTCTTTGCTTGATGTCATGGGGAAATTAAAAGAAATGAGCTAAGATCTCAGAAAAAGATTTGCTGACCTCCACAAGTCTGGTTCATCCTTGGGAGAAATTTCCAAACGCCTGAAGGTACCATGTTCATCTTTACAAACAATAGTACGCAAATATAAACACCATGGAACCATGAATATACTTTGGTGCGAAAAGTGCAAATTAATCCCAGAACAACAGCAAAGGACTTTGTGAAGATGCTGGAGGAAGCAGGTACAAAAGTATCTATATCCACAGTAAAACGAGTCCTATGTCGACATAACCTGACAGGCCGCTCAGCAAGGAAGAAGCCACTGCTCCAAAACCGGCATAAAAAAGCCAGACTACGGTTGGCAACTGCACATGGGGACAAAGACCGCACTTTTTGGAGAAATGTCCTCTGGTCTGTTGAAACAAAAATAGAACTGCTTGGCCATAATGACCATCGTTATGATTGGAGGAAAAGGGGGAGGCTTGCAGCATCATCTTGTGGAGGTGCTTTGCTGCCCTTCACAAAATAGATGGCATCATGAGGAAGGAAACTTGTGTGGATATATTGAAGCAACATCTCAAGACATCAGTCAGGAAGTTAAAGCTTGGTCGCAAATGGGGCTTCCAAATGGACAATGACCCCAAGCATACTTCCAAAGTTCTGGCAAAATGGCTGAAGGACAACAAAATCAAGGTATTGGAGTGGCCATCACAAAGCCCTGACCTCAATCATATAGAACATTTGTGGGCAGAACTGAAAAAGCGTGTGCGAGCAAGGAGGCCTACAAACATGACTCAGTTACACCAGCTCTGTCAGGAGGAATGGGCCAAAATTCACCCAACTTATTGTGGAAAGCTACCTGAAACATTTTACCCAAGTTAAACAATTTAAAGGCAACGCTACCAAATACTAATTGAGTGTATGCAAACTTCTGACCCACTGGGAATGTGATGAAAAAAATAAAAGCTGAAATAAATCCTTCTCTGCTATTATTCTGACATTTTACATTCTTAAAATAAAGTGGTGATCCTAACTGACCTAAGACAGGGGATTTTTACTCGGATTAAATGTCAGGAATTGTGAAAAACTCAGTTTAAATTTATTTGGCTAAGGTGCATGTAAACTTCCGACTTCAACTGTATATTTACTGTATTTTTGCATATTTACTGTGTGCTTACAGTATGCTGTTTGACATGTATTGAGTCATGTTGAAATATAAATACTTCAATTTTTGCATTTGTGTTCCTTTCTTGTTTGAGTACACACAAACAATATATAAACAAAATCTTAGTATTTACACTGAAATAGTTTCTGATTGTAGTGTTTTGAATATGTCATATTAGTGTGATCTTGGTTGTTAGTTTCATTTGATGTGCATCTCATTTGTATTCAGAGTTTCATTTTGAGCAGGGAGTACATGATTTTGACATGAGTTTCATTTTGCAAGATGTCTGTGGTTTTTGGGGAAATTCGCTAACTGTTTTGTGTTTAGAGTTTTGAGTACCTACCTAGTTTCAGCAAACGTGTGTTAACAATTGGGAAAAACTGCAATAGCAACTGCCGAAAAATGCATGTAAACTAACTTTGGAAGATAAAGAGAAATATGTGAAATATTTCACAGACCTGGGTCAAATAGGTACATAGGCACCTGTAGGTCAAATACTTTCAAATACTTGGACCGGATAATTTAGCTGCACTTGATTTCGTTTTTCTGGTACAATGGAACCATTGGAATAGTCCCAAAAATGCAAACTCCTACCTAATCAAGCACACCTCCAATGCTTTCAAATATTTGACAGTAGTTGACATATGTAGGCCTATTTGATATTACCTCTTTGAAAATAAGATAACCCATCAACATCCCCAACTTCCAATACAGTTCCAGCAAATATTTTGGATGCATAAACAGGCCAGCCAAGTACAGCTTGGCTCAGTTTGACTCAGTAGTGTGAAAATGGTATCAGTACATGGTGTACCTGTGTTCCAGGTGTTGTTGCAGTGGGCCCAGGGCAGCTCTGACTGGAAGCTGTGGACCAGGTAGAAGAGAGCCCAGGCCAGGACCACAATGTAATACACACACCCATGGAGGATCATCACCTGACTGGCAAAGCCCAGACCTGTGGAAACACATTCCAAATACTTTATTTAAATCGACAAATCACATTCCAGGTGCAGGTCTCTTTGAAACTAACCTGGTTAAATAAAAGGTTAAATACAAAAATGAAACATTACAATCAAGGATTAAAGCATTTTTTTTTAAAGTCACATGGACTCTCATGGATACAAAAGTACCAAAAAAAAGTGTCTAAAACTTTGTCAGACCTTTACTGCATGAATAACTTTAGTTACACACCCAAACACACACTAAGACAACACACACACGCACGCATTTACACAAACACAGGCACAGACAAAACCCACACACTCAAACACAGGCAGAGGCACACAGACAACAAACATGCAGGCACAGGGAAAAAAATAAAAATAATACTGATACATTCTCATGGATACACAGCTATAATTCAAATAAAACAGTTAGTGTGCATTTCCTGTGCTATTTCGTGAACAATACACAGCTTGGTTTTTAACCCATCACCTTGAGTGGTCGTTACTAACCATTTGATAAAAACGCTAAACAGACACACCGACAAACAAACTTTAACTCCCATGTAAATCATGGATTAACAAGGGTACAGTAAATGTGCACACACATTTGCATAGCTTTTAAGATAAGATTTCACCCTTAAAACTTAGGACACACTAAAGAGCATGCACACGTGCACAGACAGACACGTCTAAAAATCTACTAGTACTAAATGTACCAAAACACAGATGCAGCAGCAGTGTTTGTCCATCTGCTAACACATGGCTCTGTTGGCCATCACACAACTCACTGTAAACATTCCACGCCTGCTGTCTTATCTGGGCTCTGTGTGTGTCTGTGTGAGCGTGTACAGTGCATTCGGAAAGTATTCAGACCCCATGACTTTTTCCACATTTTGTTACATTACAGCCTTATTCAAAAATTTGATTAACTGTTTTTTTCCCCCTCAATCTACACACAAAACCCCAAAGCAGGTTTTAGCAAATGTATAATTAAAAAAAAATATTACATTTACATAAGTATTTCGACCCTTTACTCAGTACTTTGTTGAAGCACCTTTGGCAGCGATTACAGCCTTGAGTCTTCTTGGGTGTGACGCCACAAACTTGCCATGGAGAGCATCACTGCACAGCATCTGGTTCTTGGTCACCTCCCTGACCAAGGCCCTTCTCCCCCGATTGCTCAGTTTGGCCGGGCGGCCAGCTCTAGGAAGAGTCTTGGTGGTTCCAAACTTCTTCCATTTAAGAATGATGAAGGCCACGGTGTTCTTGGGGACCTTCAATGCTGCAGAAATGTTTTGGTACCCTTCCCCAGATCTGTTCATTTTTACATTTACATTTTAGTCATTTAGCAGACGCTCTTATCCAGAGCGACTTACAGTAGTGAATGCATACATTTCATTTTTTATATTTTTTTCCCCCTGTGCTGGCCCCCCGTGGGAATCGAACGCACAACCCTGGTGTTGCAAACACCATGCACTACCGACTGAGCTACAGGGAAGTCTGTTCCTTGACACAATCCTGTCTCTGAGCGCTACGGACAGTTGCTTCGACATCATGGCTTGGGTTTTGCTCTGACATGCACTGACAACTGTGGGACCTTATATAGACAGGTGTGTGCCTTTCCAAATCATGTCCATTCAATTAAATTTACCACAGGTGGACTCCAATCAAGTTGTAGAAACATCTCAAGGATGATCAATGGAAACAGGATGCACCTGGGCTCAATTTCGAGCCTCATAGCAAAGGGTCTGAATACTTTTGTAAATAAAGTATTATTATTTTTTTTTAATACATTAGTAAAAATGTCTAAAAACCTGTTTTCGCTTCGTCATTATGAGGTATTGTGTGTAGATTGATCAGGATTTGTATTTAATACATTTTAGAATAAGGCTGTAACGTAACAAAATGTGGAAAAAGGGAAGGGGTCTGAAAACTTTCCAAACGCACTGCATGTGTGTGTACGAGCACGTAAGTGTGTCTGTGCAGCTGTTGGCCATACGGACAGAGAACAGCAGCTGTCTGTATGAGGGGGAGAGGAGGAGGAGGAAGAGGCATGTTTACGTGAAACGGAAAGCTATCCAGAGGCAGAGAGTTGTAACACCAGCTTGTTTACAAGATAGACAACGTTTACAATGTGTCGACCAGGTGGCTTTGCTAAGGAGCCAGTCATCTGGCTACACCTGTAGAAAGTACCACACCCAGGTTGTGTTCAGCAGGCAGAGCTGGGGTACCAGTCTATTTGAGCCATCATGCCACTCCTTGTCATGCCAAACATGTTTGGCATGACAAGGAGTGGCATGATGGCACAAACGGACTAGTACCCAGGTTACGAAATGGGACAGAACGGCACAAAAACAGAAAACAAGGCAATATCTGAACTTAATAAGATATGCTTGTTTTTGTTTTCTGTTGTAAAATGTTTCACTATGGTGTTCCCTAATGAACATGTCCCAGGTTGAACAGTTTAGACCAGTGTTAGTCACTAATATTTTAGAGGGAACAATTTCTGTAAAACAAAATCACTTGGTGAGCCGCCATACCCACTGGAGAACGGGGGTTGGAGGGGGTCACAAACTAAAATGTATTAATTGATGATATTAAATGAATTTATACATAATACTTACATTTATTAACATGGACCTATTTGATTACCTGATTCTCTACTTTACGACATTTGGGGATATCAGAAACAAATGTGATGAATTGTTAGAATTTGACCTTATTGCCATTATTGCAATAATATTATCTAGCACATGATATGTTAAATCAGGTAATGACAAATTTCAGTCTGAAGGAAGCAGGCCTTCAGAAAGGTATTGTAATGTTCAGGAAAACATCAGGGATGGTCATCAAACAATCTTATATATGCTCGTTTATGGAGAATCAATTCATTTCCCTCAGTTATCCTGTGCAAACTCATCACTCTCCCTTCTAAAAAGTCCTGCACAGCTTGTGTCTTAGATGGAAACAGAAGACACATACTTGTTCCTGAAAGTCTTAGCTTTCAGGGATGGTAATAGCTCCAACCGTTGAAAATCTAGAGCCAAATTCGAAGGAAGAAAACTATTTCAAGATCCATTGGATTGTTTGAAATGAGTAACGCAATCTGATCATTTGTGGATTACTTCATTGGTTAGCCAGATGTAGACTATTCAAAGTTTGCAAAAACACGTGGATATTTCTGCAAAGATTTGAGTGTGCTTTTTCCCCCGCTGAAACAAACTTAGCGGAGTAAATTGATGACTTGTTATGCGTGTCATCCCAGTGCTTAGGAAGTGAACAGGAAGGAGCTGTGTTGACAAATAAAAAAATGCCTTTTGAAACAATGATCCTGATGAAATTTGGGATGATTCAAGTCTCATTAAGTAGGGGTCCGACTTCAGTTTTTTGGTTAAAAAGGTTTCTGACTGAAATGGAGTGAATAGAATGTTATCAAACACATGGAAACCACGTGTTTGATGTATTCGATACCATTCCATTTACTTCGTTCTATGAGCCAGTTCTCCCCAATTACAGTGCCACCGGCCGCCTGTGATTGCCAATGAAAGGTAACTACGATTAGCCAATGATCTTTCTCACAGGCAACAAGTGAAGACGGACTCATCGGGCTAATCCAATTCCGAGGCGCATATTGGAAGAACTGTCCATATTTACTTTTTGTCAGCCAATAAGATGAGTAGGCCTAACGAACAGCAAAAGCACTAGCCTATGTCAATCTACTATCCCCCATAGTACAAAAGTTGACCTTTCCTATTCTGTGCCAGAAACAAATATTCCAAACATAGCCTGGGACAGTTGTAAGCAATGAGGTTGACGCAACAGCAAAACATTTTGTAAGCAATGAGGTTGACGCAACAGCAAAACATTTTGTAAGCAATGAGGTTGACGCAACAGATGAGAACGTTTAGCTTAAATTGTTGGTAAACTATTAGGCTATTTCTTCACATTATAAGCGCAGCAATGCGCACACAGCAGCAGGATGTCAGCATGAATGTTCCAACATGCAATCAATTAGCTGGAAAACACCATTCTCAAAAGTGACCGCAAATGTGATTATGCATGTAATGCTTTTATTATAAAAGGTGCATTTTTATGGTGAAAATGATCTTCCCCAAATTTGAAACTCACATGCTGCATACGTATGCCAGTTAGGCTCTACACCCCTTGTAAATCGCATTAATGTGCTTACATTTTAAGAAGTTATTTGGCCACTTTAGTTGTGATACTAACCTTATTAAAATATATAGGCCTATGGCATAGGCTACATGAGGTGTGCGACTATGATTTGAACAAAACGTCACAAAAAAAAGGAATGCGCAGTTTCTTGCCTCACTGCACACAAGCTGGGCATCATTCACAGGTGATAATACAGTATATCATTCACAAGTGATAGGCTAATATTGTCACCATCAGACTATTCCTGATTTAATCTTGTCTTTACATATACTAAATAATATACGTTTTTTTATTTAGAATGCACCATTATCATGCACCGGTCTTGAAACAGGGGCAGGGGAAAAAAATACATGTCATCTATGCACTTAAATAGCGAATGGAGGACGCTTTTCCCATGGTTCATTTTCATGCCAGCCAGGTAGGCTATACTCCTGTTGTGAAGAGAAGCAATGTGCTTAATATTAGGAAAGTTGAGAAATAAATATAGTAGGCCTAGCGATTAGAAAGATGATGGGATCCTGTTTTTAATAGAGGTCATCACTCTGTTTTCACACGCAATTTCATAGCCTATTGAAATGCTGTGCAACATGAGCTCATGGGCTCTCATGAAGTATTTTATTTTATTTTAAATTACATTTGTCAGAGTGATTAGAGGGACAATAGAGTGCTGAGTACCAGACAGTTAGCAAGTTTGGTAGGCTACTAATGACCATCAGCAGCATCAGAGCTTGGAGAAACCTAATTATGGTGACTAAAATGTCACGTGGAATTTGACTGCCGTCATGATTCGTGACCACCGGTGTGGCGGTAATACGGTCACCCTAACAGCCCTATTTGTGCGTGGATGTATACCTTGGGGGGTGTGCGTGTGTACCTCCGAACAGTGGGCAGATGCTCCTCCAGGCGCTGACCCCTCCCAGGCTGGTATACTGACCCAGAGAGGTCTCCATCAGGAAGAGAGGAACACCACACAGAACCAGAAACAACAGGTAGGGCACAAAGAACACACCTGGGAGAGAGAGAGAGAGAGAGAGAGATGGATGAACAATATAGCACTTTGACTTTGTCTCTTATTTATAGCCCAGAAACTATGCATGCATGTACCGTTTTTCCCCATGGGGATAATACTACTATAGTTGTCTTTAAGCTATAGGAATCTGTTGTCCACAATCAGGTGTGTTAGAGCTGAGGGTGGACAGAGAGATAAAGAGAGAGATAAAGAGAGAAAGAGAGAGATAAAGAGAGAGAGAGATAAAGAGAAAGAGAGAGATGAAAGAGAGAGAAAGAGATAAAGAGAGAAAGAGAGAGAGAAAGTAGACATACTGACAGACAGAGAAAGAGAGACACACACAAAGATTGAATTTGAATATCTACTACCCCCTATATCAACTCAGCTTCCTTTCTCAATGTACAGTGGGTGTTCACCCCCTTGGATTTCCTCTCATGTTATTGTTCCAAACTGGGATTAAAATGGATTTAATTGTCATTGTGCAATATTTGCCCCCAATCCTTCAAGCTCTGTCAAGGTATTGGGGGATCATGGCTAGACATCAATTTTCAAGTCTTGCCATAGATTTTCAATCAGACTTTCACTGTCTTCTTGGTAAGAAACTCCCAGTGTAGATTTGGCCTTGTGTTGTAGGTTATTGTCCTGCTAAAAGGTGAATTCCTCTTCCTGTGTCTGGTGTAATGCAGACAAGCAGGATTTCCTCTCATTTCTTTTTATCCTGAAAAACGACCCAGTCTTTGCCGATGTCAAGCATACCCTACATACCCTACATACCCTGCTTCTTCTGGATCAAAATGGGGCTTAGGTGGTAGGCGTGGTGGGAGTGTGGCCATGGCCAATGGTACAGTAACTGACTGAACATTTTAGAGGCCCTCTAAAGCAAATTTTCTGCAATTCTACACATCTTTCCATGGGGCTAAAAGAAAATGTGCAGTTTTAAAGCTAATTTCATGGAATTCTACACATTTTGCCATTGCTTATGCTATCGGAGAGACTGAAACAGTATAACAATGACAAAACTACACCTGCATGCATAATTTTTTGAATTTTAGATTCTCTCTGCTTTTCTAGCTTTTATTTTGGTGATTGATAGTTCTCAAAGATTATCTTATTTAAAAATATATAGGTCCATTATCTTTTCTAAAAACTTTATATCTAGTTTTAGTCGTTTAACTTCACACTAAAAACGTTTTTACATTCCGAAAAGTATTTCCCAAAATAATGCATTTTTGTTTATTTGGACATAGGAGGCCCGAAAAAAAAAACACTTAGGCGGCCCACCCAAGACTTTTCTATGCAGAAAAAAACCTGCCATACCATGATACCATACCACTATGCTTGAAAATAAGGAGGCAGCTACTCAGTGATGTGTTGAGTTGGATTTGCCCCAAGCATAAGGCTTTGTATTTAGACTTAAAAGTGTATTCCTTTGCCCTGTATTTTTTAGTATTACTTTAGTGCCTTGTATTCTATATATTGTTATTGTTCTTTTCACTCTGTCATTTACACTCTTAGAAACAAAGGGTTATTTGGCTGTCCCCATAGGAGAACCCTTTTTGGTTCCATGTAGAACCCTCTATGGAAAAGGTTCAAACATTGAACCCAAAAGGGTTCTACCTGGAACCAAAAAGGGTTCTTCAATGGGGACAGCTGAATAACCCTTTTAAGGTTGCAGATATAACCTTTTTTCTAAGTGTAGGTCATTATTGTGGAGTTACTACAATGTTGTTGATCCACCCTCATTTTTCTCCCATCACTGCCATTGAACTCCGTAGCTATTTTCAAATTACCAATGGCCTGATGGTGACATCTCTGAGCAGTTTCTTTCTTTCTTCTCTCTTTCCCATCCTGCAGCTCAGAAGGACACCTGTATCTTTGATGTGTCTGTGTGGTTTCATACATTATTCACAGCATTATTATTAACTTGACCGTGCTTGAAGAGATATTCAATGTCTGATTTGTTATTGATACCCATCTACCAATCACTACCCTTCTTGATGAACCATTCAAAAAGCTCACAGATCTTTGTAGTTCAATCTGTGCTTGAAATTCAATTCTTGACTGAGGGACCTTACATATGTTGTATATATGGGGGACAGAGGAACGGGTAGTCATAAAAACATCATGTGAACACCTATTATTTCACACAGAATGAGTCCATGTAACTTATTATGTGATTTCTTAAGCCAAATTCTACTCCTGAACTAATTTAGGCTTGCCTAAACAAAAGAGGGTGAATACTTATGCAACAACTATATTTTAGTTATTTAATTAGTATTCATTTGTAAAAAAATCAATGGAATTTTATTTTCACTAACATTGTGGAATATTTTGTGTAGATCAATTGCAAAAAATACATCACAATTAAATCTATTTCCATCCCACTTTTTAACGCAACATAATGTGAAAAAATCCAAGGTGGGTGAATACTTATCATACTCACTGTACATGTAGGCCTACTTTAGTCTCGTGACAGACTCGTACCGTAACATTTAATTCTGGGTTCCAAGATAAGGCCTACATATTGTTATGTCTGCACAGTTGGAAGTCATGTGAGATGTTATTCTTACAGTGGTTGACCCTAGGGTTATTTTACGGCGCCCACTTTCTGTATTGTTCCATTGACGTTATGATTAAAAAAGTACAGTTAGCTCTGACATCTGTGGTAGAGTCTTTCCTTCAAACTTAGTTTTCTCACCTCCTCCATTCTTGTAGCACAGGTAGGGGAATCTCCACACGTTGCCCAGGCCTATGATCTGTCCCGCCACAGCCAGCAGGAACTCTGCCTTGCTGGCCCACTGGCCTCGGGCCTGCAGGCCTTCCACTTTCCCGGCCTCCAGCCTCTTCATGTGCAGGGCACTGATCAGCAACACACCTCCCTGCTCCGGAGCAGGCTGGGTCGACATGACGGGATCCGGTAGAGATACACACACACTCCTACAGAAAGAGAGGGGATGGATGAGAACAAGGCAGCCATATGGGAAAAATATGAATTAGGCTAGAGTTAGTGAGAGAGAGAGAGAGATGGCAGGGAGCTTGCATCTCTGTAACAGCGAAGATGAATGACCATTCAGGAGCCATTAGTGGGAAAAACAAAGGAAAAATACAAATTTGGCTACAAAATGGGAGAGAGAGAGCGAGAGAGCGGGTTTACATGAGTGCTTACATCTCTGCCGCCTGCGATGGAGTGACCAACAACCTTAGTAGGGTGCTTCTCTGACGGTTGGCCTGCCTGCGTAACATTTCTGTACCTCCCTTCTCATGGCCAGCCCTGTGTCGGGTGTGTCTGCTATCTGACTTCCTCAGGCTACACAAGGTCTACGTTCCAAATGGCACCCTATTCAAAAGTAGCGCACTATGTAGGAAATAAGGTACCATTTGGGACGCAGAAAAGGTCTAGAAGGTGTTTGTATATGCGTGTTTGGTGTTTCGGGGGATGTCAACAACTAACTGTAAATCGTGATTTAAATACAAGTACAAGTCGTAGAGTGGCACCACATATGCTCCTGTGCCACGCATCAATTCTGCAGTCTGTTTGTATGTAAACGTGAGCAACTCCATTCCTAAACCCCCCTCCTCCTATCCCATCCCACACCATAGAGCTCACCAGCTTGTAGTCCAAAAATGCAGAAATGATTCAGCCATTTCTATGGGCAAAATGAATGGGGAAAGTAAAAGACACACACAGAGATTGAATATCTACTACCCCCTATAGCAACTCAGCCCAGCTTCCTTTCTCAATGTTCAGTGGATCATCATAAGTACTCACCCCCCTTGGACCTGAAACCCAAAAATAAGTTTTGAGGTCCTTTGTAGCTCAGTTGGTAGAGTACAATGCTTGTAACGCTAGGGTAGTGGGTTTGATTCCTGGGACCACCCATGCATAAAATGTATGCACCTATGACTCTAAGTCCCTTTTTTGATAAAAGCGTCTGCTAAATGGCAAATAGTATAATATTAACACAGGCCTTTAAGTTCTTATACGTTTTGCTCTATGAGAAAATGTCAGTCAGAACATGATCTTTAATAATTATATAGCCTTTGTGCGTTGTTTTTTTATTACATAAATGCTTCAAAATTCACAAAAAGTTATGTTAGCTGATGAAGATAATCTCATAGAGCAAAATGTATAAAATCTCCTAAACCTGTGTTTACCACAGACCTTATTTTCTGCATTTATCCAAAAACCTTACAAAAACGCCATTCATTTTCTAATAGGCTTTGTCTAACGAACCATGGCATACTTTTAAAAAAAGTATTCATTTAACTAGGCAGGCCAGTTAAGAACAAATAATTATTTACAATGACAGCCTACCGGGGAACAGTGGGTTAACTGCCTTGTTCAGGGGCAGAACGACAGATTTGTACCTTGTCAGCAGTGTTGCCAACTTAGCGACTTTGTCGCTATATTTAGCGTGTATTCAGACTCCTCTAGTGACACGTTTTCAAAAAAGCAACTAGCGACAAATCTAGCAACTTTTTCTGGTGTTATTGGATACTGACGTGAAAGCACATATAGTTCTTACTCTTCTCAACGAGCAGCGGGTGCTACCGTGGGCCCCACAACAGTCCCAAAGGGCACCAGCCCTCCCAGCTGCAGTCAGACCAGGAGATGTTCACCCCTCCACGTCCAGACCGCAAATGAATCGCGCATGCGGGAAGCCGCCGCTTGCTGTTCCAGCCCTGGCTTACATTCAGGGCGGGATGTAAATGTAAAAAACTAAACTAAAAAACTAACATTTTTTATAAAAAACGAAGTACCTCCGCCAGAGTGTCTCTTTTGGGTCACTTTTGCCGGTCCCAAGCCCGGATAATGGAGGAGGGTTGGAATTGTGACATATAAAAAAAAAACAAGAATCGACAGAAGAAAGTTCATTTGTAGTTCTAAACACATTTAGGGTGTTGTCTCTCCCACAATGACTTTATTCCTCTCTCCTACAGCATCCATCACAATTACATGCACATAGTCAATTATGCAAATTAGGCGATGACGTCATTTAGCGACTTCTAGGACAGCCAATAGCTACTTTCCTTACTGTGGAGTTGGCAACACTGCTTGTCAGCTCGGGGATTCGATCCACTCGGCTGTCTGCCGCCCCTATTTACTGCCTGGACTTAGTGCCTAGGAAAGACACCATTCCTGTTGCTTTCTATTGTCAGCTGGGTTACTCAAACTGCAACTGTCATGTGACTACTATGTTGTTACCACAGTCTTTGGTTTTACACGTGCCTAGTGAGATAGTAATGTCAGTCAAGTGCACCTATATACCCCTGCCTTTTACGGTCTTTGATATAACCTTTCCAGGATCCATATAGATTGAGGGACAGAGATAGCAAAAACACATGTTCAATCAACACTAGGAGGAATTTCACCGTTTACAACGGATATGCAGTAGCCTAGTCAGAAGACAAAGGTCCTATTTTTGCATCCTTTTACAATCAAGACGCAGGGCTAGATAGAGGCGTAGCTTGCAATGATTTTGGGCTGGTGTAGCCGCTGTAGCTACACTATTAGGCTAGAGGCGTAGTTCGCAATGATTTTGGACTACAGTGTGGCCGCTGTTGCTACACTATCTGTAACAGTTCGCATTTGGCCATTAACGATACACAACGATGACATTTGCTTAGCTTTCCTATCAAGTGCAAAAGTAGTTAGTGGGAAAAAAACGTACCTGTACCTGGTATGATAGCCTACAATGAATGTAGAGACGGATCTCCACAACATGCCTTTTATAACACACCTCACGGGCAACACAAACAGTTATGTGAGCATATGTGAACTTTGGAATTACTGGGTTAAACATTTATAATAATCCGGTTTCATTTGGTACGGTAAGCGAAAACTTTTATACGCCATACAACAGAGCACAGCGCAAATGAAACCACACAAATAAATAGCCTAAAAACAATGCGTTTTTTGTGGACAACATTTAGCATTTCACAAGGATTACGACAGGTGTAAAGTCCCCTTCGCCAAGTGTTCATGTATAACAACCGCGGTCATTTTAGCCTACCTAATTCCGAAGAGTAGCCTATACATTTGCCTTGTTCACGTGCTATTCGGAACTAGGAAACACTTAAATGTCCGACTCGCTATCTGGTTGTAATTATACGCGTGCCGCGTTCAACCAGTAACAAGTCGGGGTTTGTCTGAGTTTTCAGGTTTCCGACTAGCACTTGAACGCAGCATTAGAAGCCGAAAGGCGTTCACGAGTAGCGGTTCCTACAGCACTTAGACCTCTGTCACAAAGAACAGTGGCCAATGCCCTTCAAGGCGATAGGCATGAGTGTTACACAGGGAATAATGCGTCTTGCTGGGGGTCCTTTTGCCTGCTATATTCCCGATGACGGTGCACAGCAGACATTTTAAATTCTCCCCTAAAAGAAAAAATCTTGTAGTTATGAAGTTACAGTAACAGAATATGACTACAGTATTATTGCAGTCTAACTGCAAAATAACCACAGTTGACTTGCAAACGTACTGCAGTAGACAGCACAGGTGATCTTCTATGGACCATAAGTGAATACACAATGAGTTTCGATACTATTATTGTAGACATTAACACACACACACACACAATTAATAATACCCCCATTAGATACAAGACTAAGCATGAACCTGTTTAACGCCACTGTAATGCCAAGAGTAGATTATGATCACTCTACTCTTGGTAAAACTGAACACAATACTATTGCAGGTATGGTTCTATTGTCTGAGAATTAAGATTATACATGCTTTGTATTAAGGACTGGTTATTATTTTATAAAATCAAACCCCTGTTGGAACTGGGACTCCACCTCGTCTTTAATGTCCTTCTCGTCTCCAGTCTTCTCTAAGTCCCCTAATATGTACTTGCAATTCACGATCCTCTTCGCAATCCAAATGAGGCATTGTTCCGTGAAAGAAGGGACTTGTATAGGGTATTGTTTTCCTAACTTTTCAACAACAAAAAATGACAGGGAAGAGGCAGGTAGCCTAGTGGTTAAAATTATTCGGCCAGTAATCAAAATGAAAAAAAAAAATAACCACATATTATTTTCAAATTTTCCCCCTTTTTTCTAGTTGTCATGCAATTGTCAATAGTGTTCACACTGCACGCAGCCCAGGGCTTAGCCCTGGACTAAGAGAGCTTTTAGCCCAGGGCTAAGCGACTGATTACACTTGCACATGTTAAATGTAGGATAGCGCCAACCTTAGCCCAGGGTGAGCCAATCACAGTCCCCTAATTTGAATATTCTACTCCAGAAAAGTGACAATCGGTTTCAGTTAGCCCTGCTTATGTGAACACATGCTAAGCTAGCCCAGGGTCAGTCTTAGCCAAGGGCTAAGGCAAGCCAGGGGCTAAGAACAATGCAGTGTGACAAGGCCTTAATAACTTTTCTGTATTTGCACTACCTCCTCATTGCCCAAGCATGCAAGCTTATAGCCTTGCAGGCTCTAAAATGCTTTGACCAGTTCATTGCCTACCCATATTATTCATCCAAGATGAAGATCTTAAATGGAATACTTATTTTCTTGACTCAAAGTCCACATGTAATCTAGTGTGTTTATTCAATATTAAAGTAACCGTATATGACAACCTTTCTAATAATTCAGAATAAATCATCGCCAACCCAAAAGCCATCAAAAAAGTACAAGATTGTTGGTGGATGGATGTAGGTTGAGCAACAGCTGAACGAAGTGTTAAGGCTAAAAGGAAGTGAGGTCGCTACCACCTGTAGCTTTATCCCGTTTTTGCCACTTTGGGCACCTGCATAGGAAATGAACATAAGGTTCTGACTAGACTATAGTGTTGTAGGTTAGCTAGTGCGTCGACATTTTTAGTGTCAACGGCATTCCTCCAGGTGTCCCCAGTCTTGTGTAAGACACCCATTACCCATTTGAGTAGAACAAACAACTTTGTTTTTAACAACATAAATATCTGCCTTTCCAAGTTTACATTTTATTTATTTATTTATTTCACTTTTATTTAACCAGGTAGGCTAGTTGAGAACAAGTTCTCATTTACAATTGCGACCTGACCAAGATAAAGCAAAGCAGTTCGACAACATACAAAAACAGAGTTACACATGGAGTAAAACAACATACAATCAATGATGCAGTAGAAAAAAATAAGACTATATACAATGTGAGCAAATGATGTGAGATAAGGGAGGTAAAGGCAAAAAAATGCCATGGTGGCAAAGTAAATAAAGTATAGCAAGAAAAACACTGGAATGGTAGATTTGTAGTTTGAAGAAAGTTCAAAGTTAAAATATAAATAATATGGTGCAAAGGAGCAAAATAAATAAAATAAATACAGTAGGGGAAGAGGTAGTAGTTTGGGCTAAATTATAGATTTTTCATACATTCTCTACTGAATTTGTCAAGTGGTTTTGGCTGATGATGATTCTAAGCTGAGTCATGTCTGGTGTTCAGTATACTAGCTTCAGTGTGATCTTACATTCCATCCCTAGTGCACCTAGCATAACATGCCACAGCTACATACAGGTGACTTTAGCGGCCTAGCTGCCACGGCCTCCTGCTACCGCCATCCCCAATATCAACACTGGCCTTCTTCCTCCTGGGACTGAAAGAACATAAGAGTGAGAACCAATGTACCAAAATGCACTTCCACTTTCGACTGCAGTTGTTATTTCCATGTCAGTTGGTTTTGTTTTGGAAAAGCACACATAGCTTCATAAATTCCATCTGCCTGCTCTTACAAAGCGCAGGCCTGTGGACTTGCTTGTACTGTGAGGGTAGACTTGGTTGTAAACCACGCATGCACACACACGTACACATGCACCCACAGACAAGACATTGACCACCTTAGATGTGTTACACCATCATTCTGTCATTAATGCATCACTATTCTGATCTGTCATCGGCTTCTTGGTACAAGTCTGTCATCTACTCTTTAATACTCGGTTAGATCATTGGCTGTTTACAACAGGGATCTGTCATATGGGACCCTCAACATTCTGAGCTGTTATCGTCTCACCATCCCAAGCTTTCAGTTTGCCTGGGATGCTAATTGCTTGCCTCAGTGTTAAAACTCTCTCCATTCCTATTTATTGATTTATTTTTATTTAACTGGGCAAGTCAGTTAAGAACAAATTCTTATTTACAATGACGGCCTACCCCAGCCAAACACTAACCTGGACGACGCTGGGCCAATTGTGCGCCGCCCTATGGGACTCCCAATCATGGCCGGTTGTGATACAGTCTGGAATCGAACCAGGGTATGTAGTGACGCCTCTAGCACTGAGATGCAGTGCCTTAGACCACTGCGCCACTCGGGAGCCCCAAAATTTAATTAAATTATTGAAAAGCAAAATAATAGGACAGGAGAGAAGTCAAATTGATGAGCGAGGAACACCATCTCCAATCTGATGGGTTGAGAATAAAGAGTCATCTATCTGTGAAGACAAAGCTAGCTATAAACAAACTATATATTGAGAAATTCTTAATAAGTTGCTCTTAGTTTTGGCTATTGTGGAGCCTGTCGTTCTATAAATGGCGTCTTTGCCATTTAGGCCCTCCCAGGCAATTCTCAACAAGGTAACATGCTTTGTCATTGTCTGTGCTCATTCAGCTTGCTTTTTATAGGCACTGTAAAACCAAGACTCCCGCCCATAATCTGCTCCAAGTCTCCAATCAGAAAATGACATTCCTGAGGTTGAGCTGGGCCAGGTTAGTTTACACTACATTCTTAGAAATAAATCCTTGTAGAACCAGAAAGGGTTCTATCACTTGCAACTAGAGCAGTAAAAAGTGTTTTGTCATACCCGTGATACGATCCGATATGCCACGGCTTTCAGCCAATCAGCATTCAGGGCTCAACCTACCCAGTTTTTAAAATGTCATAAACCGGGTGGTTCGAGCCCTGAATGTTGAGTGGCTGAAAGCCGTGGTATATCAGACCGTATACCATGGGAATGACAATAAAAATATTTGTACTGTTCTAATTGCGTTGGTAACCAGTTTATAATAGCAATAATGCACCTCAGGGTTTGTGGTATATGGCCAATATACCACGGTTAAGGGCTGTATCCAGGCACTCCACATTGCGTCGTGCTTAAGAACAGCCCTAAGCCATGGTATATTGGCCATATACCACACCCCCTCGTACCTTATTGCTTATTTATAACCGGGGCATTCAAGCCCTGGATGCTGACTGGCTGAAAGTCGTGGTATACGAGACAATATACCATGCGTATGACGCAAAATGTATTGTTTACTGTTCTAATTACGTAGGAAACATGTTTATAATAGCAATTATAACAGCCACCTTTCGGCCCAAATTATGCGGCGGTGCTGAAGTGCTACATCGTTCCCCTAATACAGTACTAGTAAAGGTCCAGTGCACTAATTTTGTGAGAAAAAATATACATACTTTTTAAAATTAATATATTTTACTCAGATTTTTCAGCGGGTGCTGCAGCACCCTCAACACTCCTACTTCCCATGGCTATGCCTCAAGGTTCTTTGCCTTGGCTGGGTATATGTACAGTGCCTTCAGAAATTATTCATACCCATTGACTTATTCCACGTTTTGTTGTGTTACAGTCTGATTTCAAAATTGATTACATGTTTTTAGAAATGTTTGCAAATGTATAGAAAATTAAATACAGAAATATCTAATTTACATAGGTATTCACACCCCTGAGTCAATACTTTGTAGAAGCACCTTTGGCAGCAATTACAGCTGTGAGTCTTTCTGGGTAAGCCTGTAAGAGCTTTCCACAACTGGATTGTGTAACAATTGCCCATTATTATAAAAAATATTCAAGCTCTTTCAAATTTGTGTTTGATCATTGCTAGACTACAATTTTCAGGTCTTGCCATAACTCGGCCACTGAGGAGCATTCAATGTCTTCTTGGTAAGCAACTCTAGTGTAGATTTGGCCTTGTGTTTAAGGTTATTGTCCTGCTGAAAGGTGAATTTATCTCCCAGCGTCTGGTGGAAATAAAAACCGAAATAGGTTTTCCTCTAGAATTTTGCCCATGCTTAGCTTCATTCCATTTCTTTTTATCCCGAGAAACTCCCCAGTCCTTAACGATTACAAGCATGTCCATAACATGATGTTTGCAAAATATGCAGTGGTAGTCAGTAATGTATTGTATTGGATTTGCCCCAAACTTAACACCTTGTATTCAGGACAAAAAGTGAATTGCTTTGACAATTTTTTGCAGTGTTACTTTAGTATCTAGTTGCAACCAGGATGCATGTTTTGGAATATTTTTAAGGGGTTGAATACTCATTGACTCAAGACATTTCCACTTTTCATTTTTTATTAAAATTAGAAACAAATTAGAAAACCGTAATTCCACTTTGACGTTATTGGGTACTGTGTGTAGGCCAGTGACAAACCAATCTCAATTGAATCAATTTTAAGTTCAAGCTGTGACACAACAAAATGTGTGTGTGTGGGGGGTGAATACTTTCTGAAGGCACTTTCTGATTAAAAAAACCCTCTTTTCTAAGAAAGTCGGTACAGTGCCTTCAGAAAGTATTCACACCCCTTGACTTTTTCTAAATTTTGTTGCGTTACAGACTGAATTTAAAATGGATTAAATTGAAATATTGTGTCACTGGCCTACACACAATACCCCATATTGTCAAAGTGGAATTATATTAAAAAAAACATTTTTTACAAATTCATTCAAAATGAAAAGCTGAAATGCTTTGAGTCAATAAATATTCAACCCCTTTGTTATGGCAAGCCTAAATAAGCTCAGGAGTAAAAATGTGCTTAACAAGTCACATAAGAAAATGCATGGACTCACTCTGTGTGCAATAATAGTGTTTAACATGATTCTTGAACGACTACCTCATCTCTGTACCCCACACACACAAATATCTGTAAGTTCCTTAAGTCGAGCAGTGAATTACAAACACAGGTTCAACCACAAAGACCAGGGAGGTTTTCCAATGCCTTGCAAAGTAGGACACCTATTTGTAGATGGGTAAAAAAAGCAGACATTGAATATCCCTTTGAGCATGGTGAAGTTATTAATTACACTTTGGATGGTGTATCAATACACCCAGTCACTACAACTCAGTTGCCGAAGAGGAAGGAAACCACTCAGGGATTTCATCATGAGGCCAATAGTGACTTTAAAACAGTTACAGAGTTTGATGGCTGTGATAGGCGAAAACGGAGGCTGGATCAACAACATTGTAGTTACTCCACAATACTAACCTAAATGACAGAGTGAAAAGAAGGAAGCTTGTACAGAATAAAAATATTCCAAAACATGCATCCTGTTTGCAACAAGGCACTAAAGTAAAACTGCAAAAAATATGGCAAAGAAATTAACTTTATGTCCTGAATACAAAGCGTTATGTTTGTGGCAAATCTAACACAAAATAAACCGAATAGAGCTCAGCATAGGCAAAATCCTAGAGGAAAACATGGCTCAGTCTGCTTTCCAACAGACACTGGGAGACAAATTCATCTTTCAGCAGGACAATAACCTAAATCACAAGGCCAAATATACACTGGAGCTGCTTACCAAGACGACATTGAATGTTCCTGAGTTGCCTTTTTCTAGTTTTTACTTAAATCGTCTTGAAAATATATGGCAATACATGAAAATGGCTGTCTCGCAATGATCAACAACGAACTTGACAGAGCTTGAAGAATTAAAAAAATAATAACTGTACAATGCAGGTATGCAAAGCTCTTAGAGACTCACGCAGAAAGACTCACAGCTGTAATCCCTGCCAAAGGTTATTCTAACATGTATTGACTCAGGGGTGTGAATACTTATGTAAATGAGACCTTTCTGTATTTCATTTTCAATAAATTGTCGAAATTTTCACTTTGTCATTTTTGTGTCTTAGATAAAAATAAATAATTTAATAAATTTTAAATTCAGGTTGTAACAACAAAACTAGGGATAAGTCAAGGGGTATGAATACTTTCTGAAGGCATTGTAGATGCCTAAATCATGACCTAATACATGCAAAATCAAGAAAGAACATGAATTTCGTATATTACTGGTGCAAGAGCAAACACACATAGGGTTGCAAAATTCCTGGAATTTTCATAAAATTCCCTGGTTTTCACAAAATCACGGCTGGATGTTTCCCGGAATCAGGAGGGAATAAGCAGGAAATCTGGAATCCTCAAACCTGTGCAGGATTTATTTTTGCCTGATATACAGTGCATTCGGAAAGTATTCAGATCTCTTCCTTTTTCCACATTTTGTTACGTTAGAGCCTTATAATAAAATGGATAAACCATTTTCCTCGTAAATCTATACACAATACCCCATAATGACAAAGCAAAAACAGAAATACCTTATTTACATAAGTATTCAGACCCTTTGCTATGAGACTCGAAATTGAGCTCAGGTGCATGCTGTTTCCATTGATCATCCTTGAGATGTTTCTACAACTTGATTGGAGTCCACTTGTGGTAAATTCAATTGTTTTGACATGATTTGAAATGGCACACACCTGTCTATATAAGGTCTGACAGTTGACAGTGCATGTCAGAGCAAATACCAAGCCATGAGGTCGAAGGAATTGTCCGTAGAGCTCTGAGACAGGATTTTGTCGAGTCACAGATCTGGGGAA